>NC_031978.2:7398700-7698700 GCF_001858045.2 Oreochromis niloticus
CTTGTGACATTTGTCTGGAATTTCATTCCTCTTTTTTTTTCTTCTTCTTTTTATATATTGGACCCACAAAAGGGGTCAACTCACGGTGGAGTGGGCCATAAAGTCAGTCATACAGTGGCGGAGTAGTTCAGATCTCTCTGCTCAGCCAGGCTCAACTTGTCTGACTTTTTTTTGTATTCAGCACAAGACTGTCAAAATCAAAGACACAAGCCTCTTCTCCTTTTCCTTACATCAGCCTCAAAACGGAACCTTTAGCAACCATTCAATGTTGCCTCATTAAATCGCAACGTTGGAGATATACTGTTCAAACAGAGGTTCCTGAATGGTTACTTCATCAAATTTTTACACAACTGTCACATGAAATGGAGTCATGTTCACAATAGCAGGGTTTCAAAATCACTAATATGACGAGATGTGTATTTGCACATAAGTTAGCACCAGCTATAAATTGCTTGGCTGCCACTTTTTCCCAAGATCCATTAAAAACAGCTTACTGGGTAGACAGAATTAATCCATAATGTTACAGTCCGTGGTAGCTCCAGACTATGGCGAATACATCAGTGGGCTTAAAAAGACATTAATGATAATGGGGGGAAAACTAAAGTGATGCCAGTATTGCCAGTATAATAGCCAGGGCACTCACAGAACTGCCTTAATGTAAGTGATGACTTGCAGGATGCTGGCACACTGAGGAAACTAAAGACAGCATTTATGACTGCATTCATGGTGGTAGTTCTGTTCCAGCACACTCTGAGGTTAAATTTTAGAATCTAGCTCCATTGTCAGTGGATATGCCTACAGCCTAAGCCAACTGAGTTGTACTACTTTGTCTTTGTCTGGGTCCTACGTTTATGATGTCAATGGTACTCTAAAGGAAGGTGAGCCATTTTTTGAAGTTAAAGTTTAGACTGCTTTGTATCCTTGGCTTTATTTGTATATGAAACGACCACCTGGAGAAAGTTTGAAGCTGCATTTTAAAACTTATTGTTGAACAAGAAGTTAATGGTTCATAACATTCTTGTTGTTTATGGTTCATAGTTTTTTTTTAAAGTAAAGATTTTGATGCCCACTTTTTTTAGCAAAAGAAATTCACCAGGACTGATTTTTAAGTTGTTGTTTTTTTGTAAGTAGGGTTTAATTTACTGAAAGTTAGAGTAATACTTTATTAAACTGATAAAAGATCATTGGAAAATGTATTATCTTCTCCAGTGTGTGTGGTCATGAATGCATGTAAGTTCATATTATGAGCTGTTACTTTCAGTGGAAATATGATTTGTTGCATCCTAAATGAGTCATCTTGTTAATGTTGTATTCCCCTGTTCCATTAAGTCTTTGTCATGAGGTAGCTTTTAGGGGTCTGGTAACAGGAACACTGGCGTTGGGCAACATATGAGTAGTCAACAACTCACACAAACTCAAAATAAAAAAAGATGATAGAAACTAAATTGTCAGTGGCTATTTTGTCACCCAATTAATTTACAAGCATTGTTTCTTGGTGAATGTTATTAAAAATCAAGCTAAACTATTATTAAAAATATTCAATAATAAAACACTTAGAAATGTGAAAACATAAGTTCCCTTATGACAACAGTCTTTGTGTGAACCATTGTCTTTGTGCTTCCTGTGTTTGCCACATAACCATTTCCTGGCCTCAGTTCCTAAGAATGTGTGCATATCCATTTAGCCATTCATAGTAATTATATAGATCCAATACCGGATATAGGAGTTCGATAATGCACAAGAACCAGCCAGATATTTTCAAGTTGAGCCCACATGGCTTGTCATTTGTATTGTTCCTAGGTGGATTTATGGTCTTCTGTATATTTCAGAGTGGGTTTGATATCACAGGGTCATTCAAGGATTCCAGTCTAATGATGTCTGAGTTATGGACTTTCTCCCTTATTTAATTATACATGGAAAACTATAATCTTGTTATCATAATGTGATTCTGATCTCATTTGACATAAAGAAAGTTGTGCATAGACAATGCAATAGATTCTTTAGCAAAAAAGCATGCAGCTCTCCATGTTATGTTAGGAGCCTGAGAAGTGTACATGGCGAGGTGGGTGTGGCTGTGCTGGCATGCACATAATAACATGGGTTAAATAGTGACTTCAATAAAACTATCAGGGGATGCAGAGAAAACCTTGAGATATTGGTGGTGTTTAATGATGTGTACTGTAGAGTTAAAACTAAAGCTTAGCAGTCATCTGAATCCATACACGCTCTCTTCACAATTTAAATGTGCAGGTGCAAAATGAATCGCTTTTATCGTCTTCCTGGGGAGATGTGATAACACTGTCAATTGAACAGCTTAATGAGTTCATTTCCTTTCTTGCTGCATTAGCATCAGATGCATAATTTCTGTAAATAATTTTCTTCTTACTGGCAAACACTTTCTAGGATGTCTCACTTCATCTTTACAAGCTTTATGATGTTTAAGATGTACCCTTGAGACAGAGATCTTTGGTTAATCTCTTTGTCTTTCTCAAGGAGTTCCTGTCATTATTTGCAATTAGCCTTTCAGTGGAAACATGGCTATCTGTCATAGTTGCAGGGAGGGTCTTGTCAATGCATTTCTCTAAAGACTGGAAATTCATGATTCGTTTTGTAGACTGCACAGCATCTTTGCTCATCAAGTCACACTGGAATGACACTACCTAAGTTCAGTGTATGCTGAGTGTGAGCAAATGACTAGCAGGTGGCCTAAGTGTAGCCAGGGTCACAAGTATTTGTTGATAATGAGAAATTCCAGTCTATTTTAGGTTCCAGTGCTATTGTGAGGCAGTGAATGTCTCTCATTTCCCCGTCACTATACTGCAGCTAAGAAATGGTAACTTTAGCATTATTAGGAGAAAAAAAGAACATTTCCTCAGGTTGTTTTGAGATAAAATGTGCAGAGCTTGAGAGCTTTTTTTCCCCCTGTAGAACCCACCCATTGGCTTCCATATTTGGATTAGGAAATTAGTGTTCCTGATATTAGTTCAGTTTGGGGCTTTTGTTATTTTAGGATTGTTGTCGGGGCTCATGTACAAAACCAGCAACTTAATCCCACCCTGTGTACTTCAAGGACCTCTAGGTTGTCATGCTCAATCATCCAGGTAAGTAAATCCCAAAAGGTTGATTCTGTTCATCTGGATGTAGCGTTTTCAGAAATGTTTTGTCACTCATCCAAGTAACTTGGATGATGAACAGAATCAGCCTTTTGGGACCTCTAGGTTGAAATATTTATAATAATAATGATGATTATTCTAATAATCATCATTATTATTATTATTATTATTATCATTGTTATTATTATGAAATATTTAGGTTGTTATTATGGTTTTATAATAATTCTGATGGGGATGAATGGGAGATTTTTCAGTCTAAGGATAGTTATACATGTGTTGCATTTTAATAAAACAAACAGCGATCAGAACCAAAAAAAAAATTAGGAGACTGTCTCACATCAGTGGAAAGTTCTGAGAAGGAGGGATGACATTAGGTGGACATATTCCAGCTCAGACAGTCCCTGTTTAAGTTGCAGCCTTCAGGCTATTTATGGCCCTCCTCTCTTTGCACTGTCTCCATTAGGCCCACATTTTTCGTACAATAATATCTAAATCTTGTGTGAAGTATTACTCCCCCCAAAAATATCTTTGGTAGTTTCAACCTACAAAGGTGAAGAGAGTCTGCTCAACGATTTACAATCCATGGATAAGGATGATTCATATACAAAGGTAATTCAAAGTGCTTTACATAATGCATTAGGCATATAAAATGTCAGAGAGATAAAAGGAAATGATGAACTTCTAGATGCATACTGGCAAAATGTACTTGAGATGATCCTGACTGGGGACAGGCAGTAATCCTCTTGAGTACCATCAGTAATTATCATGCTTTGTTTATATAACCCAAGATTCATTTTGTATAGCTTCATGGGACATTTATTTAAACAAAAATCTGTGACAGTGTTCCAGTCATATCCATTTTTAGCTTGGTATGGGTGGCTGTTGCGTTCCTTTCCTTGACTTTTATTGCTGTTGAATTTATTAAGCAGACCACAGAGAGGTACATCAAGAACAATGGCTCTGTCACCTCAAATCATTAACAGGTTTTCTGTGAGTCAACATACTGCTTAATTTCCTGCTCAGTTTCTTTATGTGGTGGGAAAACTGTTTTTGATCCAGAGGTTGCTGAAAACTCCACTCATTCTGGGAGGAAAAACTTAAAACTGGGACCTGCCCCATTGCTGTGCCAGATCTCGATGGCCAGTTTTCACTGCGACACGTTGCCACTGGAAACACCCACAGAGGAAATGGTTAAGTGTGAAACCAAAATACCTTAAGTGGGTCAGAGACAAGATGTTTTACCATCAGCATAAACACTGGTCAAAAAAACTAAAGGGAAGTTGCAAGAAATATTCTTTCCTTAAATCAGGTGCATGCAACTCTAAATGGTTAGACTCTTTATCTTTATTTTTTTCAGCCTTTGTCAATTGAAGGTTGAACTTTGTCCACAGACCTGACGTGGCCTGTGATGGAGACTTATCTATTATCACTCGCACACAGCAGTTAGCAGCCTGAGCCTTTTTGGCTTCTCTGCCCTGCCGACCTGTTTTGCACCACTTTGGGAGGGTTTATTGCAACCGTGAGTGTGAAGGACTCGTGTGCTAACCAGACACACTGCAAAACAAGCCCACAAATATCATCCGGCTAGTGAAAAGGATGTCCTAAATACAGTTTTTGAGTTCCTAAAAATGCTGAAGTTTTACTTTGAGAAGGGTGTGGCTGATCAGTGGAGCTTCATTAGTTGTGCATTCATCTGAATAGTAATGGCAGTTAACATTGCTTTAACCTCACTCTTAAAAATGTAATTAGCGTTTTCATCCGCAGTTAGTAAAAAGCCTAGCAGCAGTAAAATGAGGCAGAAGTAATTGGAGATGTCAGCTTCAGTGATGGCGAGAGAGGCTTAGCTATTTTAATAGTTTTGTGTATAAAATCTGTAGAAGTTAAGAAGTTAAAACTTGAGCCCCTCAGAATCAGCTGGGGTGTTTTGCACAACTGTGATACTTTTAATGAAGCCATCGCAGTGTAGTGGTTTACACATTCTCCTGACAAGTGAAAAATCCCCAGTTCAGTCCCAGGAGGTGACACGAATCCCTTGAGGGGGTTGAATCAGGATGAGCATCTGGTGCAGAAAATCTGCCAAATCAAATATGCGGAGCTACCCACTGCGGCAACCTCTTGGGAACAAAGGGGCAGCCAAAAGTAGCTCTTTCTAACGAAGCCATACTAAATTGCTTTCATACTCTGAAAAATTTCTGAGATACAGGTCCTTAAAGTAAAAAGGGGTGTGTTGATTTTTCACTTTTGAAATTTGTGTTGCCTTTTTCAGCATTTTAGAGACTCTTGAAATTTCCAGAGCTGCAAAAACATGTTTTATGTCCATTTTAGATGCCCTCCAGGACTCCAAGAGTGTTTGGTTTTTGTTCAGTAGTGGTTTCTGTAATGAATTTTTAGCATTAACATCATGGGCTATATAATGTTTTAAATAGGAAAACTGCACCGTTTTCTTTTGCATTGTTCCCATGCATTTTAGTTAGTTTTTTGTTTTTGTTTATACAGAAAAGCCTGTTTTGCCCATTAAATGTTCAATTATTGCCACTGCATGACAATAGGTCAGTTAAGGATTTGCGGAACGTTACACTCCTCCAATTAATTCATCTAATAATAATGACAGGATTTAAAAGTGGAGTTGAGCCAAAACATGTGTAGATATAGCTTGTTATGGACAAAAGTGACTACTATAAATGCTCTGCTGGCTTCAGACCTGAAATCAAAGTGGTGGATGCTGTAAAGTAGCTCATCGACCTATGGTCCTATCAAAAACATTATAAAATGTCCCAATTTAAATTTCAGCTCTTGGGAAACAAAATCAAAATGGCTTCGGGGGGGGGGAGACTGCCCAAAAAACAGCGTGCTATTATTTAGTCTTAAATAACTTATGTACAGGAGCAGATGACAGGAAAGAAAAGAGGAAAGTTTCTGAGCATGGTCAAACAAACACAATGGCAAACATGAGAAGGAACGGAAATGGAACAAAGCCAGCCATTCCTTTCGATGATTAACTCCATTTTAATCATTTGGCCACCCTCCGGTGGCTTTTTCAGTTTGTTTCATTAAGAGGTTGCCTATGCTTGCTATCTGCTGTCCTCTCATATCTAACCAGCACACACAAGCGGTTTAATGATTAACAAAACCCAGTCGTGTTTGTATAAAAGGAGCTTTCTACATTAGTCTTTGGCAAAAGCATTAGATTATGTGTGTATGTGTGTGTGTGTGTGTGTGTGTGTGTGTTCTTTATATTTATATCTTTCTTTCTGATCGCGACATATTTATCTAATGAAAACAAATTGTACAAGTTTATTTAAGATCCTGCTTGTTGCTCCCATACACAATTTAAAGTCAAAATGCTTTGAGAGATGATTTTATGCGGACATCCATGCAATGGCATGTCTGTGTAAGGAGGAGAACCTCAGATTTAAGGACTCTTAAGAAGGAAAAATACCTTGGGTAAGCTCAAATATTAGTAAGTAAACAGATCTCTAAAAATGAAAATAAGTATTAGTCCTGAACAGCACAAAGTCTAGTTTCTGTTGAGAGAAGAGCTCTATTAAATACAGCAACCCCTCCTGTCTTTCAGTGAGATGGTGATAGTAGTCTGCACTGTTCTTCCTGAATGTGAAGTCTGTTTCATGGCTTTGCTGCCAGTCAGATGTTTACCTGCACTTGAGTGACCAGCCTCCAGAATTTTTGTGGCAGTAACTAAATTTTTATGGAATTTAAACATTAAAGAATAACAATCGAGGTAGGGGGTCATGGTGTGTGTCTGTGTGTGATTATAGAAGTACAGTGTGTGTGTGTATAGTGCTGAAAGTGCTGTGTGTGCAAAAAAAAAAATGTTGTAAAAATTACTAGCTTAACAAACTTGTCAGTATGTCATCAACACATGAAAGGATTTGACATGTCAGCTGGACAAAATAATTGGATATTCTTTTAAGTTAATAGACTATGTTGTTTGTTTTGCTTAGTGAGATCTTATCCTTGTTCTTTTAGCTGAAGCAAATTTAAAAATATTAGTCAAACATATAAGTGTGATTAGCCTCTAGGCAAACTGTATATCAGATAAACTCAGGCTCAGACTGAATACATTTAATTTAGCACTTTACTGAATATTTGGGAAAGTCAAATTATCATAAAATTCCCTGCAACATAGAGGGGAATAAGATATAGAGATAAAGTTGCTTCTAAGACCATTTCTTTATTGATGCTCAGCAAAAATTGCAAACATTTCTGTCTAAGAAAATAAATAAATAAATACATTTAGCCCTCGCTGGTCTCTTATCTGGAACAGAACCTACACCGGAGCAGAGAGATGTGCTACAAAGTTAAATTAATGGGTTAGCAAGCTTAAACTCAGTGTAAGGAGGGTGGCTTCCTTTTTACCTGGCTAGATCGCTATGGCAACTTGTTCTGAACACATAACCTGGTCAGGATCAGGTTATGTTCAAAGTTTAAACATTAGCTAGAGAGACCACGTTCTCACTGATTATTTTATTTACAGTCTGCTCTAAGTGCAATAGAGATTATCTGCTGCTATACAAAAAAGTTTCGCATGCAGTCTGTTCGGTCATGTGTTACAAACACCAGTGAAAGTAGTTCAGTTATACAGGGATGCAGACTGTGCGTCACATA
Source organism: Oreochromis niloticus (assembly GCF_001858045.2). NCBI lineage: Eukaryota > Metazoa > Chordata > Actinopteri > Cichliformes > Cichlidae > Oreochromis > Oreochromis niloticus. The sequence goes on from NC_031978.2 coordinate 7,406,440, forward strand.
GTCACGGGAGATCAGTTCAGTTGGTGATGCAGAAAATGTCTTAATGTTTTATGCTTGATCTGTTTCTCTGACACTTCTGGAACTGCAGCTAATAGAACACAGATTAGAAAATTGTTCAGCTTGATTTTTGAATCACTCAGCATTTATGGACGTCAAATCACAAGACTTCACAAGACTTTCTCCTGTGTGTGTATTTATCTTCTGTTGCTTTTGATAATGTCTGACTGACGCTCAGTTGGAAAAAATTTTAAAACCACTGTCATGATACCAAATCTCTCTGACACCTACGTTTGTGAATACAATAACTTGAGAACAAGGCAAAATAGGAACTTCAAATTGATACCATAGGTGTGCTCCTTAAGAATATCAAGTGACTTTGAATCTCAGTGATCTGAGCATAAAGGTCAAAGGTTAAAGTAAGTTTTCTGAAACTCTTGTGAATGCAATAACTTGAGAAAAAGGTGATGTCGGATGTTAAAATCGATAATATAAATGTGTCGACTAGGAGCCTGAAAGGTAGCACTGGCAGTGGCCAGTATTTTTGGTTTTTGTCAAGTCAGCTAACGCAAAGAAAGGCTGGCTATGTTGATCATGAGTGCCAGCACACCTCTTCTAAATAGGTGTGCAGCATAACCTACCATAGCACTATACCCTGTTAAGAAGTGAACCACTTTTTGTACCACTGGGAAATCAGAGTGCCATGTTCATATGCAGCATGAAGTTAGGATCCACGTGTGGGACTAATAAAGGTTATCTTATCTTATCTGCATTAAGAATACTGTGCACGGGGAATTATTTAATTGTTGTACTAAGAAACCACTCCCTCTGGAAACCAGCTATGCTTTCACATAGATTTAGTCGACACATTTTGATCTGTGGTAACTGTCAGGAAAATTGTTAACTTAAAAATAAATAAATGAAAACCATGAAAAGATACAAAAATAAATCATAGGAATGATTGAACCTCCCTGAAGTAAAATTAAATGAAACAAAGTTCTGTTTTACTATGCATTTTGACACCAGGCTTTTAATTTCATTAACAGCAAATCTACATCTGTTCCAAACATCACACATAAAACTGTATTTTATTAAAAGCTGTATACACCCTCTCCCCCAATCATGACTGCTCACAGGGTCAGACGTCACCACTTCTACTAGAAACACTAATATAGATATAGTTATCATTCTGCATTTAAATCAGGGTTATTGCCTCTTTCTTTAAGAAGCACACTTTCAGTATGTAAAAGCAGAGCTTTTTTTTTTTTCCTCATGCTCTCTTTCTCAGTATTGACACCTGGGTTCTTTCTCTCTCATTTGCAGATTCAGTCTTTTCTCTGCCTCCTCCCCTTCCCGATCCCTTTTCCCCATTGGCTGTTGTTCCCAGACGGTGGACAAAAGTATGGGGTAAAAGTGCTGAGGAGACACCAGGAGAACAAGAGCTGAGGAGGCCCACTCACCTGCACAGGTAAGATCACACAGTGTGTGTCTTTGGAAATGTCTTGAATAGGCAGTGCGTCTCATGGCATGTCTGTCACATTAGGACTCTCATTTAGATTAGTATAGATATATTACATTATGTTTACACACACCACTTAGTTTGAATCAAAGTATGCTCTTGAAGTTTAAGGTTTTAGGAAGGTCCATTGTTCATCGGTTCTCTCCACAGCTATCCAAGCACAATCATGAAAGCCCTTGAGGTCCACTAAGAAGCATACAAACCCAGCCCTTCAAGCTGCCATTGTTCTGTAGAGTCTCACACCCATCCCCCACTCAGGTGGGATGGCTTACCTCAGTGAGCCTTTTTATCAGGTGGAAGCCACACTGGTCAAACACAGCCTAGTTTTGTCTGGTAAATTACTGACCTCATCACAATCCCACAGACCTGTTTGTTACCCAACACCATATGGTGTCGTCACAAGCTTCATGATAGATAAAGATAAAGTTAATGAATAATGGAGAGAGATAGATTACATGCTATTGTTTCAGTGTATAATTTGTAGTCCTTTAACCCTCCCCCCCAAAAAAATCCTAATCATACCACAAAAGTTTTTAATAGGCAGCTTTTGATGGAAGCATGGTTGACTTGAATCAAAGTAGGACAAGTCTATCAGTGTAAAAGAAGCCTGACTGTCTTGGAATCCGTTATCTAAATAAAGTATAATTAGCTTTTATCTTTGAAGCCAAGTCAGGCAAATTCTGCACAAGAAGAGTCGTAAAGGTTTATTGTGAGCAATAAAATTTCCACTGTTGATGTTTGCAGACTGCTTTTTGACATTGCTTTTCTTCATCTCTGCCTGAAGCGTTATCATGCTCCATTGCTCTCTTTTACCACAGTGAGACCGTTTCTTATTATTAGTTTATTAATAATCAGACTTTTTTTTTTCCTCATTCTGTATGGATTCTGCATACAGTTGGTTTAAAAAATACTAAAAAATACGATAAACCTTTTGGTCCAGTTATTTTGTAATTTTTAAGAGTACTTTGCACCATAACAAATATAGGTGTGCACTGCTTCCTGTGATGACTTCCTCTGTTCTAAATCTAAATGTGTTTTTGCATGTCCTTAAAATGAAGATCCATTTAAAATAATACATTGATGAGGTTTTATGAGGTAACTTGGAGCGCAAGATCTAGTTAGATTAATCAAATCAAGAAGGCTATCAGTCAGTTGTGTTCACTTGCGCACAGCTTTCCAGCATACTTGGTGGGGCCGGACAATTGAATTTTAGTTGCTTCCAGTTAATATGAAACATGATAACAGTGACCTTTTTTTCTGTTGCTCTGAAGCTCTGATGTCTTTTTGTGTAATAAATCAAGTTCACCTCTTGCCAATGTAACATTGTACTTTTTTTCCCGCCCCTTAATCTTCGAACTTACTTGTCCTTTAGTGTAGCTATAAGTAAGTTTTCCATAGAAGAATTTGTGGGAGAATTGTGTAACAGCTGTCTGCAGCTGATTTTTGCCTCGGATCACCTGGGGTCTCTCACACTTCCTGTGGTGAGCGTTCCTGTGTCATGGTCCAGCTTATGCCCTGCTTATACTGTGTTGCAGACATGATCACAGACAGCTGGAGAGCCGACGGCCGAATAGTCATTCCTGTTATACTTTAAAGTCTGCTGCCGTAGATAGTGGATTGTAATGTAGATCATTAGGAAGAGTCCACAAAGTCCCAAAAGAACAGGCAGGCGTGGACCCTTGCACCCACCGTCTGATGGGATTTAAGTCCCTCAGGCCGAAGCGGACCTCAGTGGGCTCGCAGGCATGGAAAGACATCATAATATAACAAAGACATTATGAGCCATAACAAATTATGAGAGAGATGCTGTGTAAAACCATAATATATGAATTATTAACCCAATAATAATAATAAGAATCCAAAAACCTTAAATTACATTATGAGATTTGTTAGTTAGTAGTTATACTGGTTGGATGAGTGTTTAATAAGTGGAATGTGTTGTGTAAAATGAGAGAAACTGGCCAGGTGCTCCCAGTTGCACTGATTAACTCTGCCTACCAGGAAACTGCAACCTAGCACAGAAAAACACACAGTAGTCCCAGCTGAGGCAGGAGGGTTGTCACACTCAGTCTTCGCCTACAGATCTCCTGTGGTGGAAGCAGAAATTGCCAGCTGTCCTTTCAAGGCAGGCTTTATTGTCAAATGCGCTCAAGTCAGGAACTAACCCTGATCAGACATCTCCACATCCTCCAATGCCTCCACATCTTTAAGTTTTTAATTTTCATGCAAGATTAAGAAAATAATATGTGAACTGATGTCTTTAAGCTGGAGTCAGCTCTAACAACACTGACTGAATGCAAAAGAACTGAAACTAAAGCTTAAAATTTAGGCACAGTAAGCGCCAATCTGTTTTTGTGAGTGTTGACCACAAGTGTAGACCTTATCTTTTTAATGCTGACAACTAGAAGCACGATATTTGTGTGTCAAACCACCAACATGCCTTAATTACTTGAGCTAAAATGGCCTCGATGTGAAACACTATGACTGAGTTTAATGTCTTAAACCAGATGCAGATGTTCAGCCAGACTTAGGCAGGTATGCGTGGATTTAGCTGCAGACTACTGGTGGTTAATTACAGGTCCAGAAGTTGTGGTTTCATCTACATGTTGTTTAGCTTTCTTCTTAAGAAGCCTCCCCCACCGACCCACCCACTTGTTTCCCAGAAGTGATCTTGTTTGTATGGGATGCAGAGGACGGGAAAGCTTAATTGTCCATGAGAGTAAGGGAGAAGAGGAGATTGAAGGAAAACTAACATAAGTCCATGCTTGTCTGTTTGGTGATATGATACTGATAAGTGTGACGTATTCATATCCTGCTTTGAGTCAGAAGAAATTCAAAGGAAAGGAGGAAACCTGACAGAGACGGGCAGAAGTGAGGAGGAGTGAACGAGGCTCACGGAGTAGAAAAAGGAGAGAAAACAGGAGTGCAGCAGTAGAGAGTTGTTGCTAGGAGGCTGAGAGCAACACAATACAGAGGCAGGAAGGATCCAGGGAGCAGTTCAGATCTGTTAGCTCATCAGGCAGAGCTCGTGCCCCTTTATGAGCTTTTTACACTGATAATTGTAATGAAGATAAATAAGTCTTAATGTCCTGACTCGGCTCTCTGGGGCTAAAGGGAGTAACATTCAAAACCTGGTGGAAACGGGTGAAGGCAAAATTTAATTCTTGTAAGTTGTTTAGAATTAAAAACCCTTACGCCACCTCTAAACACATAATGAGTAGTTCCCTTACACCCAACTGTTTCTAAAAAAAGACTAAACAGTTTTCAGATACAATAAAAATCCCCAGCAGCCCAAACACAAACTAGTGCCTCGTAACCTACCTGTGCCTGGTTGACAGAAAACAAATCCCATGTCTTGTAATCTTTAATGCTACAACGGGATTTCCTTAAACCTAAAATATAACTCAAAGTGTCTTGTCTGTCCCAAAAGCTCCGCCGTGAGACGTCTGCAAACGCAGATGACAGGAAAGTGAAAGCAGGCACCTCAGTAATGCCAAAAAGCACAAAAGAAGAGGCTGTGCTTGATTTTTAATGATAAAAAACAGCACCAAAAGTCTTTATCTCATTGTAATCACTGAAATCATTTCATTGAAAACAATGCTGGGGAGCTGCTTTTCTGACTGAGATGGTCAAGAAGCACTTTCCCTAAATGAGCCTTAATGTTTCCCAGATGAGTAGACCCTTTTTGGCTTTCAGAGCTTGCAATCTTATATCATTATCCAGTCGTCTTTTTATTTTACTTTCAGACTTTATGACTTCAGAGTGTTGTTAAGATTGGAAATTTGCCCAGAAGTGTACAGCCTCACAGTGAAAACATTTACTCGGTTAGACTTTGTCACTAGTATGGTTAAGCAGTACCAAAACATGTAGTTTATCAATAACATGATGAAAATGTTGAGTTAAAGTGGCTGCTTCACTGGTCTGCAGGAAAAAGGAGAAAGTGAGAGGTGCCGAGAGTGAGGGGAACTCCAGGTACGCACATTTTCAGAGGGGAAAGCGTGACTAAACAGAAACCTGAGGCACAGCTGAGCCTCCTGAAAGGATGGTATTGTCTGTTCAAGCTCACATGTCGTCCTTATTTCTTATTGGTTTGAGCAAAGGATACAAAAGCTGAGAGGAGGACAATGAATCCTCAAATGTTTGCCTTCCATTAAATTGCCCTCTGACGTAATATTGCTTCGATTAAGTAAACATGTTGTCAGTGGAAATGCAGGTGTATGCTGTGATTTCAGGCAGACTACATATTTGTGCTTCACCCCGACAGTTAGTGGGGTAAACTTGAACTCGCCTTTCACCAAGCAGATCATTTACTAATTGGTTTCTCAAATTTAGTTTGGACTGGTCTGGGCATGCAGCTTCCTAATTAGATCAGTTCAGGCTCACAGTTGTGAACGCATGCTGCATCAAGGTGAACAAAATAACAAGGCCTGATGATTGCGGATCTAGTTAGGTAGCTCAAAGTTAAATTGTCTTTGTGTCATAGGAGGGGATTTTTTTGTTTTTAATTATTCCAAGAAAAAAACCTACTCTGCCTGTGATTTCATTATGGTGATAATGGAGACATTCCACCTCATAAGTTTTACGGGAAGTTTTTAAGTGTTTTGTAAGAAATCATTTTAAGCCTCACTGGTAAGCACAGACATCACTTCTGAGTGAACCAGCATGTTGACTCAGAAGTGACTATGACAGCCAACCAAACAAAGAATTATTATACACCACATCAGTCAACCTGTGAAAAGTCTAGTGATTCAGTGTGAAGATGACACCACTCTCCATTCTTATCAGCAGTTTGACCTCTGACCTTCTTGATCAGATCAATATGTAATCATGCTGTTGCTTTGGATAGACAAACTATTCTGACATAGTTTTACACGTCTTACAACACAAACGGGGGTTTCCATGTGAACGTTTTGTCAGTGTGGTTGAGGGGTCTTCTCTTCCTTTTTCCATCCACTGTTTCTCAACAGAGGGAAGTTGTAAACTTGCACATTTCACCATAGATAACGGTTCTCCCTCGTACTTTCTCTGACGTGAAATTACCTGACTGATTTGAGTACATTAACAAGTAAACAATATGTGAAAACTGAAAACTAAAGATCAGTTTGTGGTGAAGACTAAAGTCTTTGTTTCTTCTTCTGTGTGTCTGCACAGGTGTCGGCAGGTGTGGTAATCTGTCATGGGGCTGCTGCCAAAGATGAGGCTCAAGGTTGTGGTTTCACTGACTATGGTCAACCTCTTTATCTTCATCATCATCTCGCGGAACATCAGCCAAGACAAAAGTGGACATCAAAAGATTCGTATCCCTTCCAAACCCTTCTGGGGCAAAGTGGCTCCCAGCTCGGCATACTGGAACCGCCAGCAGCAGATTGTGGACATTCACAGCAATCACATCTTCATGATGAACCGGAGCAGCGACATCCCTGAGTGGCTCAACGACACCAGTTTGACATCCAACCTCTGTCAGCCTAACCTCAGGGTGACCACTCAGGTAAAAGATTACAACTCCCTGCCGCCCCGTTTCAAGGACTTCCTGCTTTACATGCGCTGCCGCTCCTACCCGATCATTATGGACCAGCCAGATATCTGCAAGGAGCCGCCGTTTCTGCTGCTGGCTGTCAAATCGCTGGTGCCTCACTTTGATCGTCGCCAGGCCATCCGCCAGTCCTGGGGAAAGGCAGGCGTATTAGCCAATCGGACAGTGGTTACCATTTTCCTCCTTGGTAACGCCACACCTGGAGACCACCACCCAGATCTGTCTGGTATGCTGCATTTTGAGAACGCCCGCCATAAAGACATCATCCAGTGGGATTTCCGTGATTCGTTTTTCAATTTGACTGTCAAAGAAGTTCTTTTCCTGGAGTGGATCCAGGCACGTTGCTCCGGCGCCCGATTCATCTTCAAAGGCGACGACGACGTCTTCGTCAACACCTACCGCATCATGGACTTTCTCAAGGGGCTCTCGGGACCCAAAGCCAAGGACCTGTTTGTGGGTGACGTGATTACTAATGCGGGGCCCCACCGAGACAAGAGGGTCAAATACTTCATACCAGAGAGCATGTATGTTGGAATGTACCCACCGTACGCAGGAGGCGGCGGCTACCTTTATTCGGGTGACATCGCCACTCGCCTGCACAACGCATCTGAACGCGTAGCACTGTACCCAATAGATGACGTCTACACGGGTATGTGTCTTCGTAAGTTGGGGCTGGCCCCCGAAAAGCACAAAGGCTTCAGGACTTTTAACATAGAGGAGAAATACAGGTCGAACCCCTGCGCCTACAAGAGCTTAATGCTGGTTCACCCAAGGACCCCGCAAGAGATGATCCAAATCTGGGCCTGGCTCAGTAGACCCAACCTGACCTGCCAGTGACTGCAGTCAGTCTGAAAACATGTCAGGATAGATTACAAAGAAGGCCAAAGGTGCAAATATTTTAACTTGAACAGGTGTGAACTTTAAAAGTTGGCAGCTTTAAGTTAAGATATTACTACGATGGCCACACGGATCCTCTGCCTGGTTGAGCGTTGTGGCCTGAAAAAATGAGGATGGGCGCGGCAGCGCCGATTTTTCACATTTTGTATTTTGACTCTATTCCACAGAGGAGTTAACTCTGCTTAACTTTCGAAGGAGCTTCACCCAAAGCGAATATCTTTGAGTTCATATATTTATATCACAGCTATTTATATGGCCTTTATGTGCTTTAACACTGTCACCTCCACCACAAAGTGTCTCAATGCTGTATTAAATAAATGAGAGCTGGGAAGTGTCCGCCTAGCACCCAAGGGTCGGTTTGGTAAAGCTATAACATGCTGGTCAGGTTATTGAAGTGAGTAAAAGCAATTGATTGCTTTCTGAACACTGAAAAACAGTGGTTCCCGCATTCCCGGTGAACACTTCCTCGTAGTTGTAGCTGGAGGCTTAGATTGTGCTGCTATTTCCAACCACACTCCCAGAAGTATTTACTCACGACTCTAAAGCTCAGAGTTTTTGTTCACATCATTTCCTCAGTTTCCACCAGTGAGACTCTGCTCTCAATCAGCCACAACATTAAACCCACCTGCTGAAATGTTTTTGGGTTTCTTTTAAGGCCAGGTCACGTTCCCGAAGCCACTTTTGGGGTTTCTTAAAAGTGCAGTTGTCTTTAGCAGTTCCTTTAATTGGTGTGGCTGATCAACGTTGGAGCATTTAAAATGAGACGGGGATGTCTAGCCTCGCTCTCCACAGCCCAGCCGCTCGGGGCTCAGAGAAATCCAAATGCTGGTCTAAATCAGCTTCAGGTTCAAAAAGGTTTAACAAAAGCCCAAAGTGCATTTTCACAGGTGTCACTTCAAGCTTTCAGCATGACGTATTCGCTATGTGCCCGTGGCGAGCTTTGAATGAGGATAAATGCTGCTTTACTGTGACCTGAGTGAGTCCAGATTCTTTAAAACAGGCTGAACACATACATACACAAACTGTTACTTGATTAAAGTGTCCGTGAGTTTTGCAAGAGACTCTTGAGGGACCTGTGTGTTGGTGAAAGCTTTAAAGTGTGTGTGAACTTGTGTTTTATTTAAAAGTTAATGCTTAGCTCATTGCTGTTTAGCTTCATTCACCTGACAAGAGACGTCCTGCACATATTTACCTTTCCCTCGTATTACATAAAATTCCTTATGAGCTGTATTGTGTGCAAGACATGGTGAGATGCTTGACTCGCACACAGCATGAGATACTTAGGATACTGGGTCTCAGAGACCATAATTAAAGGTCAGGAATGTGTGTGTGTGTGTGTGTGTGTGTTTTTTGTTTGTTTGTTTTTGTTTTTTGTTTTTTTGTTTTTAAGGTCGGCAACAGTATTCACCCTCTGTCTGAATCTTTGAGATGATTAAACTTAATCTAAGTCTGGTGTGACTTTTGGGAACATAAGGGTAATGGTGTTACTTTGTCTCTGTTAGAGCTCCCCCTGCTGGTCAGGGTGGCAGCAAAAAAAACATATTTTGCAAGAGCTTTGTAAACACTGGCAATCCCACGTCTCCCAAACTGCCTACCACCTCATTTATTTCAAGCATCGGCTTATTAATTATCTCTCTGTTAGTCTCTACATCCTTCCTATATCCGTTATGTGACATTTGGAAATTATCCTACAGACAATCGCACCAGATCTCTTGTTTTTTCTCTTTTCTTTTTGAAATTCAGCATATTCATGCAGGATGAGACCAACACTAAAAAGAGAAGATGAGAACCTGAAAGACATGTATTTCATGCTTCTAGATTATTTAATATTTTTGTCACTTGTGTGTATAGCGCTGTCACTGCTGACATACATGCCGTTAATCGTTGCACTCTCTCCTCGCTGTATAGTTTTGCGGCTGCCTGAACTGTTTACATCGCTTTCTAATTGTTGCTTCAGCCTGATAATTGTCTACAGGTGTGTGGGTGTTGAATTTGTTGTGTTGGTTTGGTTTGGTTTCGAAGAGGTGCACAATTTATCACAGTTTGAACAGTCAGTGTTTTTCTGGCCTGAATGTCCCGAATATGTCCAAACTGGGGATCATGAAGGAAATTCAGCTGAATGTAACGAGGCCCGTGGCTGTTCCTTCATTGTGTGTTTTTTCTATTTAATCAGAGTCTATGTAGAGTATCTGTGTTCTTTTTAACCCACAGAAAGATGTTTTTTTTTTTGTGTGTGTGTGTGTGTGTGGTTTCTTTAACCTTTGGTTAATGTGAGTTCCAGACGCTATTCGCTGCCTGCACGAGTCAAAGATGATTACCAAATCTGTGCCTGATGTTTGTATGTACTGTATGTCACGCAAACTTAAATGTGATCGCTTTAACATTATCTGATTATTTCAATAAAGCTATATTTTAATGGTTTTGTAGATGCTGTTATGTTGATTTTATTGTTTCTAAGGATGTACATGAGAATTTTGAAAAATGTCAGAGTTACAAAAAATCTTGATGCTTTTTTTTTTTTTTAAGCCTCAAGTCACATTTTTTTATAACAAGCATTTTAAAGCAGGAGTTAACCTAAATATACACCCATGCAAAGCAAGATATACCAATATTTATTTTTTTTTTAAATAGTTTGGAGGATGACATCAGCGTCCTCGAGGCTGAATGTGGAGGTGATAGATCTGTAATATAATACACAGCTGATCCATGAAGGGCTTTAAAAACAAACTGTAAACGTTTAGCCAGTGCAGCTGAATCAAAACATGAGTGGTGTGTAGTCCTTTCTTGTTAATGATGTTAAACAGAAATGCGCTATTTCGTAAGGAAGCTAAAAAAAACCTCTCTGGGTCACAGGAGTCTGTTCCCAAAGGCACGCTGTTAAATCCAAGTCTTTCAGTGAGTTCAAAGCCCAAACTGGGGAAGAAAATTAGAAACTGCTGATCTGCTGGGATTTTCCCACACAGTCATCTGTGTTAATGCCAGAGAAGACGGGCCTGAAACTCAAATAACTACTCGTGACATCTGAAGTGTGCAGAAGAGCATCTCTGAACCCACAACACATCAAACTTTGAAGCAGATGGGATGCAACAGCAGAAGACCACACTGTGTGCCACTACTGTCAGCTAACATGAAACTGAGGCTGTAATTCACATGGGCTCCAAAACATTGAGCACTTTGACCTCTGTGGTCTCTGTGCATTAAGATAATATCTCTGATATATTTGATTGCATACATTTAGTTTTGCAGTTACATGTTTGCATTAAGCTTTTATAATGAGCAGTGTATTCAATATTTAATACTATATATAATACATGTTCAACTTTTCATTATCAAGTCTCCACTCCATATCATATTTATCTTTTAATGTCAATGAAATGGAGGACATGATCGCCATCGCCTCACCGGTCTGTGAACAGTGGACCTCATGTTGTGAAATCTACAGATTCCTTCCTGTAAAAGGTTATTTCTCTCTTTAGGTAACCTTTAAAATTGACAAGCACATGTGGTTCAATTCAGTTGGAAAAAACAACGCAAGTCCATTCTAATGTAGTAATTGTGTCTCACCAGCAGAGGGCAGTAGCCGATCATTCTGCGGTATTTTCTCCATGTTTGGCGCTGATATGAATTTCTGCGCAGCTTGAGAGCAAGAATGTAAACAGTGGGTCAAACAGCTGAAACAGGATGTGCAATGTCAGTTTCTCACAGAGCATTTATTTCATTTGTTAAGCACGGAGATGGGCACGATTAGGAACAAGAGGAGAGTTACGCTCAGTGAGCATGTGGGAAGTGTGTATGTTTGGGGAAAATTTAGAGGTACGTTTAAGAAATATATCCTGCAAAATTTGTTTAGCTTTTTAATGTTTTTGTGAGATTTTGCTGCTTTCTTGAATATATTCTTAGACTGTTCTTTTTCCTTTACTTACACAGTTCAGTTTTTAAACAGATTTGTGACGTTTGCATCACTGATGTGGAAACAGTTTTAGTTACATTTTTGCACATATCTGTGCATATATGTGTACATGTCCTAATATCAGACCTCTCCCTCTTTCTTTTTCTCTGGGTCTTCAAGTTTATTGTAGCAGAGATGATTACGCCTAACCAAAAAGATTCAGAGGCTGTACAAAGTCAGACCTTTTTGATGAAGGAAAAGAAGGCATGTCAAATGTGTTAACAGCTGAGAAAAGTAATTCTTCTGCTTCTTCCATGTTTTTATTTGGGAGGCACTTTCTTTATATATCACCAACACAGCAGCAGTTTACTTTATTTTGTAGAGTAAAATCCCTGCAATAATAAAAAGAAAACCCCAACAATGACTGGCACTTGGTGACTGTAGGAAAGACAAACTCCCTTTGAACAGGATTATCAGGCTTAAGGAGGGGCAGCCATCTGCCGGGACCAGATGGTGAGGTGAAAGAAGTACATGTGCTCTAAATCCCTCCTGAAATCGACACCCATGATAACACTAATGCAGCAGTCGTCTGTTATGATAACAGGAAGTTCCTGTTAAAAATGTGGAATTCTGCTTGTTTAAAACTCATTAATATAAACAGATATCTGGCATCAGCAGACCAGAAGCCCTCAGCTGTCTCTCTTTCTCTGGGATGTTTGTTTTATTTATTTATTTATTTATTTATTTATTTCTGGACCTCTTCACTCTGAGAGAAAGAAAGAAAAAAGTTGTCAGAGATGACAGTCATATGCCTGAGTCGTTTTCTCCCGCAGGTGTGGGAGTGTAAAAACTGTGTGTATGTGTGTTTTCTGCAGAGAGTTGGTGCGTATTCCTTTCTGATAACAATCCAATGACCTTTTAAGGGAAAGAGATGCAGCTTTTAGGACTTCGGCTCTGTTTCCGCAGATCTTTGCCAACAGAGAGTCCAAAACCTACACAACCTCTCCATCTTCACAGACACAGAATTCTGGTGTTTGTTAAAGTCTTCTTGGTATGTAAGTGTGAAGAAATGCTGAACAATAAACACCTGAATCCTGTTACATCAGAGCAGATTTTACTTGCTGTTGCAATCAGAACAGATCGGCCAAGCCTGAAGTGTGTGCAGACTTAAAAAGGCCTCACGGTGTGGTGTGTGCTGCAGAGCATCCATGTCCTGGAAATAAATTACAACCAGGAAGAGAGAGAGAGCGACATTGTGATTTTATTTTATTTTTTTCTGTGTGTAGTGTAGGTGTTCAGCCTTGAAAACGATTTCCTTTTCCTCTTTATGTTCCACAGTTGCATCCTGTTGGCAGGGATTTATCCTTTGGAAGACTTCAGCACTCATTAGTAATGATAAGGATGATGATAATAGTAGTCCCTGCTTGTCTCGTGTAGCCATGGCATCCTGTTTAAGCTCAGGAGTATGTCTGCTCAAAGTAACAACAGCTAGTTTCTCCACAGTAAGAAAAGTGCAGTTGAAACTGGTTATCTCATATTTAGCTGTGGTCAAACCTGAGCGCTGTAATCTGTTTTTATGTTTTTCTTCATTCTAATTTATTTAATAGTGTGTTCTTTTCATTAATCATAGAGACTCGAGTAGTAACATTAACTTGTTATGAAACTTCAGCTTTTATATTTCAGTCAGTTCCCAAAGTGAAATCAGTTACAGTGAAAATGGAAAAACGAACGCTCCGTGCAGTGAGTCCAGGTTTACTTTTCCCTGCTTGTATAGACAGGCCCTCATTGTCCTCTTTTCTGCCTGTCTGTAAACTGCAGGATTGTAATTCGTTCCAGGTGACAGGAGAGCCGGAGAAGTGACATTTTTCATGGTTCTCCTTCACACAGCTGTTCTTAGAAAGCTGTTAATTGTTTATCCGTTGTGGGAAGTAAAAGCACCTGGAGCTTCTGCTGGATGCAGAACAGGCTCCGCCCACCTGCAGTCTGATCCAGGTCTACATGAATCAGAGAGCGACAGCTGAGTCATTCTGACCACGGAGCAGTTTTCCAATTTCTCTTCCAGAGAATTCTTTTTAGTAAGAGGAAAAAATGTACTGTTGAAGATCTTCCCGTCTCCCTCTATCTGTGGGCTGTAGCATTATTTTGAATGCATTCCTACTTAATGTCTTTATAATCATATATTTGATTAAAAGAAGATGTTTTGTTTTTTTGTGGGAGAAACGTTTCGTCACTCATCCAAGTGACTTCTTCAGTCTCAGCTGACTGCAGGTTTCCCCAATCTTATAAACAGTACATTTGCATAATGACTGAAACCAGCCCACTGAAGGAAGAATGGGCTGGGAGGTCAGTTCCTTAATCATAATTATGCAAATTCTCATGACCATTGATCAACAACCACTGACCAAAACCCACTGATCAAAGCCCACTGATCAATGGCCATGAGTACCATTCACAGAGAGTTGGGGAATGGCTGCAATCACAGCATTGTAAGATGGTCCAGATGAACAGAATCAACTTTTGGAGATTTACTTTCCTGGATGATTGAGAATGCATCAAGAAGATGTTTTGTTCATTAAATTTGATTGCAAATAGTATGATATAGACTTAATATTTATGCCTCACTGCATCACTCTGGGAATAACTAAGAGCTTGCAAACAAGAAATGTTCAACACAAAATTTGACCCTCAAATGAGCTCGAGAGTTGGACTCATTAGTTAAGGACGGCAGTGCATCGAGCCCACTCAGTGAAAAGTGAAAAGAAACACACAGCCCTGATGCATTCAGACTCCACTGCTGCATAGCATGACCTCAGACTGGAAGCCTTGTGCTTGGAAGCATAACCTGCACAGTTTAACTTCAGGGTATAAAATACAGCTGTTTTCTCAGAACCAGCAGTGCCTCAAAACTGCTCCGGCATCTGTGCCATGAAGCAACAGACCAAAAACCAACCTTTCACTTTTCAATATGCAATATTTTCCTAAACCTGTTTAGGTAGCTTCCGATACATAAGCAAAACTTAACAGCAAGTGAGAGCAAAGTGCAAAACATAAAGGTCCAAATCAGACCTTTATGGCTGCATCAAAGCAGATGGAGGAAGGAATTGCAGCCCTTGCACCATGGCACCAACTCCAAGACAAGGTATATCATGTGCCAATGGTGCATTGTGCATCAGGTTTTACCATCATTAATGCTGCAACAGGAAAAATTTTAATAAAAGCAATAAGGCAGAAAGGAAATGTGGTCTTCTGATTGACAATCCTCCAACTGCATATTTCAGACTTTCTAGGTCTCTAAAGAAAATCACCAGTATTTTTTGGTGCACAGTCTGGTGCCAAAAGCTACCTTGTGTGTAATGGTAAAATGCAGGAAGCTGAAAAACCTGCATTAATGTGACACCTCAGGATCAGAACCCACTAGAGATTTCCTTGACTCAGCAACCTACAGACTACTAGACGCTTCTCTAGCTTTGGCGTTAACCTTTGAATGCAAAGATCAGATCAGACACAAAACTTCCAAAATCCAAAAATAGCTCCAAAACCTGAGGTTAAAGTTAACGTCAGCTTAACGGATTGTGATGTTAAAGTCAAGCAGAAGGAGGTGATGATCAAATCTAAACGGAGGAGTCAGGCTGACCACAGCCTGACTCATGGATGACATCATCAGGATGCTGCCAGGAAGCCGATATGATAAAGCCCAGATGAAGTTCTGGGAAAATGATGGCAGCAGCGATTTTTCTCTCACACACAGGCACCCATGAGCTGATCTGTACGCCAGGCGTCCCAGGAGCTCTCGCTTCCTCATCTGTCTCTGAAATCAGTGTAGCACCTCTTGCTTATCATCACACACCTTTTACTCACACAGACAAATACAGCCACATGTTTTTAAGCCTGTGCTGGCGACAGAAAGCTTCTGGCATCAACAGGCGTCTGGAGATAAAAAAAAAAAAAAGAAGAAGAAGAAGAAAAGGTTATTAAATGTCTAATTGAATCCTTGAATGTTTCTGTACCCTGCAGCACTCTGACTACAAGATCAGTCCAGCTGCTCTTTTATTAAAGAAGAAGAAAAAATGAAAATGGAGGAAGAAGAAAGGAAGGGAAATTTTCATGCCTGACTGCGTGCCTTTTGTGGAACAAAAACAGTACTGTGAAATCATATTAGCAGTGCAGATAGTCATGTATGTTTTCATATGTGTATGTTTCATAAGTTTAAAATAAAAAACAAACAAACTGAGTCTCATTTGAGTTTTTTCCTAGCTGGAAACAGTGAGAGGAGGGAAGCCGCTCACTGAAGGATGGTGGCCGTGGAGGGAGTGAGTCACTGCTCTGATCCACATCTCTTCACTTTCCAGCTAAATTCACTAAAAAGCAGGAAATAAGTTTGTTGATGTTTAAACGCCACCATACCAGCCAAGAAATACTCTATTTAGGATGTTTGCCTTTGAAGATTCTCCAAACTATTGTGAATGGATTTTTATCTGAAATGCAAAATGTCATTAAATCTTAACAGCACTGGGAATCTGGAAGGGGATGTGATGTTATGGTTACAATTATAATAAAAAATAATGCTCCTTCAAAAGCGCAACCCGCTGAGAAGTTTGCCGACCGCAGTGCCGGCATCTTAACTTCACCATGAAGCTCTTTCTGCACAGCAGTGCACAAAGAGCAAGGAAAGGCAATTTACTGCTGCAAAGAGCTGAAGTGCTCTGAAAGTAGAGGGAGTTCTGATCGAGCTGCCTCTGAAACTCAAAGCTTTACCGAGCCTGTGTTTCTGGGGGAGGAAGTTGTGCTCTAATTCTCTGCATCCTTTAGGGAGAAGAGGAATAATGAGGGAGGGGAATAAAAACGGAGGCAAATTGAGCGCAGAGGGGAAATGATGGAGTTTGGGAGATGTGGCAGGAGAGAGATGGGCAAAGACAGTCGAGGGAGGGAAAAGCGATGTGTTAATAAAAACGAGAGGAAGGAAAACGAGGGTGTGACTGCAGAGGCCCTGGAGAGCTGTGGCAGAGGATTTCATCACCCTGACTCGGAGAAGAAGAAAAGAAAATCAAAATGCAAAGATTGCAGTTCGAAGTGTCACTGCAGCACCGTGAGATTTTGATTCTCTGTGTCTTTGTCCTTTTTCTAAACACGCCATAAGATTGGTGTCATAGTGCATAAATAAAGGCTGTGATTAACTGCCTGGCATCTCATGTCCTTGATCATCCCCAGGGACAAATCACACGTAAGGATGTGCGACCTCTAATGGGCCACCTCTTCTTCTCTTAGCTTGAAAAAAACTGGAATAATAAACAGATTCATTAAATACAAATAAACAAACATGAGGACAAACATTTATAAATTTTAGAGGAAGAAATTCTGATTTGTTTTTTCTTCAAGGCTGAATGAGCATTTCTGAGAATTAAAAGTATCCCTTCTAAAGGATAAGATAAGAGCTCAGGGTCGGGTCAGATTAGTACTGAGTCCTGTATGGTTTTAAACTCTTATGTTTAGGTTCACTTACTTCCTGTTTTATTTTGTCTTTTACTTCCTTCTTTTATTGGTTTCTCCTTCTTTGGAAATGTCTCATTACAAGGGCATTGCTTCAGCCACACCGGTGATTGTTTTTTCTACATCTGTTTCTGTGCCAATGATTCAACACAGCATATTTACTCCTCTGCAAAATTAGCATCGGCTTTAAAGATCGCTATGGCAACACAGATGCTGATCTATAACTCACCAAACCTCCAGGTGGCTGGTCCTCTCCCAGGGTTCCCCCAGAGCTCCTGGATGATTCCCACCTGCATAGGTCGGGCATCGGGGCTTTCCTGCCGCTGGGCCTTCGTGTTCACCCAGGGCACTTATCATGGGCAACACATGGAGGTAAGTTTTGGTTATATCTTGGTGTAATTGTGAAGGACAGAGAGACCTTTAGCTTAAAAAAATACTTGGATGTCATCCTGAATTTGAGTCCTGTCCTCACTAAGTTATTACGAATCCATACACTTTAATCTGAGCACTTATGGATTACTTCCTTCAAAACTCAAACTCAATCAAAAATTCATTGCCCACATTTGGCAATTACATCTACAGAACTGCAGATGTGCAGCAGATCACATAATGTGATAGCAGGCCATAAGTACACCAATGAACACCCACATACCCACCCTGAGCACTCGCAAACCTCAGTGTTTCATATATTGATGTGCAGATAACTGCAGCAGTATTCTTGTACTTGTGCTCCCCACTGAAAGAAGCACCGATGCCTTAAAGTTGATCATGAGTAAAAGCTTTTTGTTTGTTTGGGAGGATTAGTAAAATCTGTGCCGGGTGCTGAGCCTTTTGAACATTTAAGCAGCAGCACATTAACATTTATTTCTTTTCACGTCTAAAATCAAAGCTTTTCCAAACAGCTGCATAAGATTAATCTTTATGTTCAAGTGATATAAAATGCATATATGAATATGCATGAACCATCAGAACATGGATAAATATGCTGAACCTCCTGGATATGATTTTGGAGTAAAGCTGAGAAAACATCTCCTAATGCTGGATTTTAAAAGTTTTCTTATCACTGCATCTTTAATTTCCTGTCTGAAACTGTCATTACACTTGATGATTATACACACTTCATTGAGAAAATGCCCTGAATCTGATCCCATTTCATGTCTGCACACATCATTCCACCTTGTTTTTCCCTTCTGACATCTTATCGCTCAGTTTCTCAATTTTCTTCTAAATCATAAATTTCCTCATTGAGTTTTGGTTTATTTTCCACTTGTTTCTTCTTTATTCCTCTCTTGGACCAAGTGGACCATCACTTTCTCAGCAAGCAGTTCCATTAGTGTTACTGCAAATGGTCTCCTCAGTGTGTAAAACCAAGCAAAAAGTACAGTACGGAGTATCTTCAGCTTCATATGAGAGTCTGTTTGATCCTTGTCAATAAAAGCTGATGTGACTTTTTGGCAGCGCAGTATCTGAAGTGTATTCTCCTCTTTCTCCCTCATCCAAATCTCTGGATCTCGGAGGATCATATTTTAGTGTTTGATTTCAGTTTTACACACTGCAGGCTGGTCTGCTGGCTGTTTCTAAATCCTCTTCCAGGAGAGGAAATTTATGCTGAATTTCACAGCTCAGCTCAGACTTTTCTGATCTGTATCAGGTATGAAAATGTAATCTGTCCTCTGTGATTGCTCTCTCCTGCAGATTTAAAAGAGGCAAAGAGTCCTCACCATCCTTGTTCTAACCACCATGACGAATAATCAAATCCAGCCCACTTGGTGGCTTTTCAGGGTGTGAGAATGACAAGAGATTTGACTTAATTTGGTGGGTTTTTTGCTGTATTTTGTATCAGGAAGCACAGGTACTGTAATACGTCAACAAGGGATGGTTAGGCCGAGGCGCCATGACGCACAGAAGGTGGACAAATTCAATCACAGCCAGCACAGAGGCCTCTGTAATCAGGATGCAGTGCAGCAAAGAGCCCAAACGTTTGATTAGCGCTTGGGTTGCAGGGCCAATCACAGATGAGGGTTTGCAAATCAGATAAAAGATAAAACTGATAAAACCACACTGGCTAATTCTGGGCATGACAGGAAATTCTTCAAAGAGGCTATTAACTCTTCATTTTTCATCCTACAGATGTGGAGGTATCTGAATTTGAGGACGTTTTATAGCTTGGTATGTTTAAAAAAAAAGGTCATTAGGGCATAAGGGGCGTGGCTACACTTACAGTTGTCATTACCAGACTGTATACACATTCATTCCTCATCAAAGAAAAGCAGTGTTGTTTTCTTGAAAAAGTCTTAGATTAAAGTGGGTGTTTGTGTACATTTTGTGTCAGTCTGTTTCTTAAGTATTTAATCTAATTATTGGGGATGGGTAACCCAGAAGCTTCCCTTTTGCTGAAAGCAATTGTGTGAATTAGTGAAGTCGACAACCCACTAAGTGCACGTTTGGAGCGTTTGAGGCTCTGTGAGATGACAGTGTGAACAAACGTATAACAGAGTAGAGAGGGAGGAAGAGGAAGCACTCAGAGAGCGAGTTAGCCAACCCAAAACAATGATCCATGTCCATGATGGCAGCTTTGATAGGTACACCAGTTCAACTCTTCATTAACACAATTATGTAATTAGCCAATCACATGGCTCAAATGACAACTCCATGGACATGATTAGGATGAGCTGCTGGAGTCCAAACTGAGGATGAAAAAGTGGGGAAAAAAGTGATTTAGGTGACTTTGAATGGGGCGTGGTTGTTGGTGCTGTATTTCAGAAACTGCTGATCTTCTGAGATTCGTCCCAGACAACCATCTCTGGTCTGAGGAAGAGAAAACATCCAGTGAGCAGCAGTTCACTGGGTGAAAATGTCTTGTTGATGTCTGATGAGAATAGGCAGACTGCTATGAAAAAACAGGAAAGCAACAGTAAATCATTTCAAACTGATTTCTCAGTTCACTGCACTCACATGTACTTTATCCTTGCTTCCTTCTTGTGTATGACCACCATCAATCCTGTGAAATAATGATTTAGGTGTTGGATTTTCGTCTTCCTGTGTGTGTCCTGTCCTTCCTCCTGTGGTGATTGTCACACAACCAGTCCCCACAGAAAGACCAGCAGAGGGCGACTCCTCTGGATGCAGAAACACTTGCAGCCTCTTGCTTTTTCCTCTGTGAGCTCAGCAAACACAAATTTTTTTACTCTAATGAATAAAACATGATGCTGATTTTGGAAATTATGGTAATTATTATCATCATGTGCCTTTTTACACCTCCTATGGACAGAAATGCAAGCAACAGCAGTTCACATCAATAACTGGGGTTGAAAATTTCTTAAACTGAGAGGAATTTCTATTTGGTTTCAATCATTTAGTCACAATAATGAAAAATAATGTGGTTTTCTGTGTTTATTGGGGAACACAGAGTCTCTGCAGGCCTGCTGGGCTGCACAGTTTGACGCAGTGTTTGCTTTATCCTGCATAATGAGAAAAGCCATCTGGTAAGAATGAGAATACAAAATCTTTAAAGAAAAAATCATCTTCCAGACCCTCGTTCCTTATCAGCCGTGAGTGTTTGATTGGAGGGTTTATTGGACAAAACATCTCTATAGTAGCTTTATTCTAACTCATAACATCTGTTTCTATTTGGTCCAGGAGAGCAGATGTGAAATGAGAGCCCCCAGTGACCCAGAGTCGGCAGCCATCTGGTTTAAATTACCTTTACTTCACTTTACACCAGTTAAATAGTTATGAGATTAGCTGATTTACATCAGTTTGTAGCATTTCATGCCTGAGTTACTGTAATTACATGGGATTTAAATTTAAGATTTGCAGATTTTCTTAACTGCATCTTATTGCAGGTTATGATTGATGGTTTAAAAAAGAGAGAGAATCATAACAGGACATTATGATCTTAAATATAAGATTTAAAACAAGTCACCGAACCTCTGAATTTGTCCTTAGACTTGACCTATGGCTCATCTATGGCTCAAACACACAAAAACAGGACTAAACCATTACACTGCTAATGATACAAGCAAACTGTGCCTATGATCACATACTTTCAAACTTCTGTCCGACCGAGGGCTCCTAACATGATTTAATGCAGCAGAAAAGCCATAAAACACAATAATAAATAATAATAAAGCAGGCCAGGAATGGCGGCTGCACCTCGGCTCATCTGTTAATGGACGATGAAGAGGCGGCAATATGAGACATTTTACCAGCTGAGATCCTTTAAATGTCTGCAGACCACAGCTGAGTTGCTGTTTTCCAGAAGAGAGGGGTGTAGACATATCTTCTCTGTTTGCTTATGCTGAACTCCAAAAGCCCAGCCCTGGATCAGTCAGTGTTATTACACCTGCAAGCAATGAAGTGGGCAAGCAAGCTCCGCGACACGCTGGAGATCAACTACAGGAGAATACGAGGCTTCCAGCTGCTGGTCTTTCTCTCTTTATCCTCCTCTTTCTTTCTGTCTCATGCAGCTCCTTTTTTTTTCCTGCTCGTTTCATTCTTCTGCTTTTTTTATTTTATTTTAAACCTCATCAAAGGAGATTTTGTAAGCATTAATTCGCTGTTTCTAATACGAGTCTTGCTCCCTCCAGGGCAGTTTAACTGAGGATGCCACACTCAGTGCTATCCAACCTATTCTTCATTCCCTTAAAACTTTTTTTCCACAAACATATAAACACAGAAGCAACATTTTCCATCTCTCCCTACATTCTTTTCCCTTTCAGTCTTTTTTCTCTCTGAATTCTTTGCCTGTTTTTTGTGTAGGCACCTTTCCCAAGAGTATTAACTCCTCCACTCTTCTCTCCAGCTTTCAGTATATTTGGACAGCCAGCGAGCAGAAACGCCTGATAATAAACTCCAGAGCAGATCAATTATTCTCTCAGAGTACGAGGAGCTGGACGGAGAGAGCTTTTAGTTCAGCAACGTTTTAGATTTTGCAGATCGTGCACAACAGAGCAGCATTTCATGAGCTGCATTAGCGAGTCAGCCAGGTGCTGCAACTATAAAGAACAAACTGCTGACTGATTATTATTTCAAACTGGCATTCACGCTTTGCTTTAAAGGCTGAGGCTATATGTAAATTACATATTCAAAATATTATGTGTTATGTTGTGTTATGTAGTCAGTGCCAGGATTGATCATTTGTTCACTAAACACAACTGAACTCAGAATCAGTTCAGTTTACTGAGTTCCCAAGCCCGTGATCTCAAAGAACAAAAAAACTTCGTATGCACAACAATATCATCGTGCCACAACTGATTAAAGCTGACCGAGACGGCCTTTAGACATGCTACAGTGTTGCAAGTTGCAGACTTGTATGAGAGCACCATATCTGATCTGACAGAGGTAACAAGGGTGGGTGGTCCAACCTGCTTCAACAGGACAATTGGCACCTCTATACAGAGGATATCCAGACATTTCCTTGGCCAGCTTTTAATCCCACTATGTCTCCAGCTGAACATGTCTGGATGTGTGCAGGCTGCACTTCTCCAGGAATGGAGAGCAATTCCTGAAAAACAGATCCGGACACTTGTGTAGTCCACGAGCAGTCTGTGACTGCTTGCACTGAGTCACAGTCTGTTCGTGGACAGCACAAGTGTCCGGAGGCCATACCTTATATTAAACATCCTGTATATGCATGTGTTACATTAGTCAGTGAAATCTATTTAAAACATATTTGACTAATTTACATTGATAACAGTAAGTTTGCTCCTTTCAGTTTAGTCATGTTTAGTTTTTATTAGTTTCAGTGTTCATCTTAGTATTTGTTTTATAATCATATGGAGGTAATTATGGCAACAGACTCATGGTCATGGAGAACAAACCATAGTTAGTTTATTTCAGATAGTTCTTGTCTAAATCTAGTTTTACTCATTATTATTTCAGGTAACTAGAACAGTTTTTCTCTCTGGTCATAGTTTTACCAAATTAAAATAAACTTGGTGGTGAAAAACTGGATCTGAAAGAAGTGAAAATGAGTGTGTTTACAGAAATAATCACATCAATTTCTGAGTTATTTTTCTTTTCTTTGTGTTTTAAGCAAGTGAACTGAGTATCGTTTTAGTCTGGACTCTTGGTCAGATTAAACAATAATATTATACCTTTATATTTTTTAATTTATGATAGACATTTTGAGAAAATAAATGCCACACAACACAATCAATTGCAGCCCTGATCCAATAACAAAATAGAAAAACTCAAATCAATCAACTCCGATATGAGACTACAGTAATCAGCAGTTTCATCCCGCCGTGTCAGCAAACTGTCTTTCTCCCAGATTATACTGTTACAGCAATAATAAACGAAGGTATTGTGTACCTGTTAAAAAGCTGCTCCACAGCCTCGTGAAATGTTTGGACATCACTGCCTGCAGATCACCTAACAGTATTAGGAAAACTCAGAATAAAAGAGAAGCATATTAATTTAAAACAAAAACTGTGGGAGGAATTTCTCACAGTGAACTTCTGAACTGAAGCAGCTCTTCCTCATAAAACAGGCAGTCAGGTTTCTCAGCTGTTGCAAAATTAGGCTAAAGGGCATTTTCTCAACTCTGTTAATTTCACTGTGACAAACTGTCACAAGGACACTGACAATTTTGCAGTTGTGTTTGGGAACATGGATGATTTCTACAAAAATCTAAAGCTTTAAAGAGAAAATGTTATTAACAAGGCCATCTGTGTTCCTTCTGTATCTATTATTCCCGTTCAGGCAGCACATACAGGGTGGTAGACAGCAACATTAAAATTTTAGTCAAATAAAAATGGGAATTGCAACAAAAGTTGATACATTTAATAGTTTGACAAAGACAAGAAACTGAATTCAAAGACAAACTGAGGCGCTTTTCAGCAGGAGGAGTGGCGCTTATACATCTGCAGTATGCTCAGATAAAGGGACCATCATCACAGTGAAACCCAGAGTCAGTTAAACTTGAGAGATATCAATCTGTCCAGTGGGCTGCTAGTTTGCATACTTCTGACCAGACTGTGTGACAGTCTGAGGATTTGCCATACTGGTCATGCTGGATGATTTTGCAAGCATCATAACATCTGCCATGGTGTCTCTTTCAGTCTGTAACATGTGTTTAGTGTGACGTGTCATCATCCGTGAGGAGAACGTGGTACCGGTCACAGACTTTTCACTTTTCTGCTGTGATGTCTCTCCTTAGTCGGCCTTGTTGGATCATTTCACTCGTGGCTGGACCAGAGAAATTCTAGCCAGCTGGTTGTCATCAGGGCTGATTGTGGTCCAGTGTATTTAAAGAGCTGACCTGGTTTCTCTTCATGCATGCTGTGACTTCTATCAGCCACAATGCTGTCGCAGCCTCTTTTCAGTCTGTACCCTTTGATGTTCTGACTTTCATCCCTTTCCTTCTTCTTGCAATCTTATTTCTCTCTTTTTTTGTTTAAAAAAATCTTTATCTATAAATTTTATCTTTGGTTTGCATTCGTCTAAATGGCATTTCATGACCACTGTGTTACACCTTTCCCCACCACCACCCTGGCATTTCTGGAATTTTGTTCTCAATAAGGGCTCTTCATGTCCTCTGTGCCTTCTCTCCCAGTCATCATGGCAAATTTGTTCTTATCCTTCTGTCTACCCATTCTCCCATCTGGGAAAAACCAAGAGGGTGATGCGCGAGAATGCTTCGACCTCTCCTATTCATCTACCGGAAAGAGTCAAAACTTCTGCAAGAACAAAGTCTGCCCAAACCAAATGATTTCTTCCTTCTTATTTATTCTAATCCAGTTGTCTTAATGAATGTGAAAACCTGTTTCATTTCCTGCTTTCTGTTGTTATTCCATGAGCCAGAGCTTTAACATGAAAGTTCTGTTTCTTGAAATACTACTTAGAACAAATACTGTGAAGACAGGAAATGCTCTTGTGTCTTTAAAAACAGACCATGCATTTCACTTCCTCTTTGCAGTATTTTCTGACAAACCAGCCTGAGGGAGGAAAGAAGAAACGTTAAACCAGTAATATACTGAGCTTGATTCAGCAAGAGAGATGAGAATTCACAGCCACCTGCTCAGAGCTTGACATAAAACAATTTAAACATCTGATTCTCGTGCTTTTTAAGCACCTCTGCTGCTGTGAGTGACTCTCTCAGGGTCTTCAGTGAAAACTCTTCATCAGAGTTTGACCTCTTCATCCCAGCAAACCCTTACTCTGCACTGCCAGAGATACTGGGTAAACTGAGATGGGAGAATAATTACGAGAACGCTGCTGTCTTACAGTAAGCCTTTCATGCTCTGCAAACTGTTTACGTTGAGGAAATGCAAGATAAGTGGCCTTGTGACTGGAAGCAGGCCAGCTCAAATCAGCAGAATATCTACAGAAATCTGGGTGGTGGAAGTGAGGCCGGTAACGCTTCCTCTTCCTTCAGAGCCACACATGAACAGCACGCTCTCCCCCCCTAAAACAGTTACAATCAAAAGCCCTTGAGAGTTGGTGTGTGAATGCATGTGACCCTTCGTCCTCTTGCAACAGAGAGAACGTGTTCTCAGCCGTTTTCTTCAGTCAGTAGCTTAAGACAAAAAACCCCATTAACAAGCACTGAAAGCT
Source organism: Oreochromis niloticus (assembly GCF_001858045.2). Lineage (NCBI taxonomy): Eukaryota > Metazoa > Chordata > Actinopteri > Cichliformes > Cichlidae > Oreochromis > Oreochromis niloticus. The sequence goes on from NC_031978.2 coordinate 7,432,321, forward strand.
CCATAGTGTCAGCCTGCAGGTCTTCACATCTGGATGCCTTAGATTACCCTCTAACAGCTCGTTTTAATGCACAACATTTGGAAACAGTGATTGGGCTGGTACTTATACAAGGCTTTTATACTCTGAGCACTTTTTACTGCAAGCCTCATTCATTCAGTCACACACACACATTCACACAAACCCTTTTTTCTACACCTCAACGGCTTGGCTATCATTCACATACACACTCACACTCCAATGGGATAATTTGGGGTTCAGTATTTTCCCAGAGGAACCGCTGAGGCTCCAATTGGTAGATGAGCAGCTCTAACTCTGATCCCCTAATTTATCAGATTTGTCTGCCCAAAAAATGTGATTACATGTTCTGCTGTAAAAAAGCTTGACCTGCGCTACCACACCGAGTTAATTAATCGGACGACGACCTACAAACTCTTCTCGCTGCAAAAATGTGACTTAGATGAAGGAAAATCCATTTGAAGTCATACAGAAATTAAAACAGCTAGTTATGGCACATCAGTCAGGTTTAGAAACACTTACATCAAGCATTCGTCTTGTTTAGAAATTTGCCAAAGACCTAATATTTGTGCACACATCTCTTCAACATCTTTCCCTATTCATGCCCTATTCACTGTAATATAAACTAGTATGCTAATTTTGGCTAGTGGAAATCAAGAACGTGAACAGCTGACTCCTGATGGTTCAGTCAGCCTAGAATGAAAATAGGAGGGACTGACACCTTCAACATCTTGGCGTCCACTTTTGATCACAGTGTGATTCCACGTGTCTCCTGGTGGAATCACACACACAGTCACAACAGTCACAATCCTACTCAGAGTGACTACAGTCACTCTCAAGAAGACTCTTTGAGTTTCAGACTGGACTCTGAATGTAAGCGGTTAACCCTCATGTTGTGTTCATTTTGTGTTCCCAGTCAAAAATGACGGTTCTATTAAGACTCATCATAAAAACTATAATAATAGATTTGTTGTGATTTTTTTTATTTAAAAAAAGATTTTCAATTAACTTTTAATACAAAAAAGCAACTAAACATGAGGTAGTTTGTAAAAATTTATTACAACTTCAAAAATATTTTTATAGTAAGTATATTTCAATGTCATGGCATATATTCATGATTTAGGTGTCTTACGGTATACTGAAATATTTCAAGATTTTATTTTATTTTCCACCATAATTTATTTTCTTAACTCCTTATCCAGTTCAACTGAAGCTTATCCCAGCTGTCATGGAGTCATAGGCGGGATAACATCTGGACTGGTCACCAAGGTAACCAAGGTTTTGGTGCCTTAAGCTAACCAAACATTGAATTAAAAAAAAAAAATAATAATAATAATAATAATAATAATAATAATCACCAATTGAAAACAAATGTAGCTGAGAAGAAAACACAAACAGGATAAGAGTTATATCCTCCTAGCTGACAGTCTTACACCTTCCTTCCTGCCTCCTTTTATGCTTACTTTGTCTTTGGAGCATGCAGGACAGTTCACGCTCTGCAGCAACTGGTGTGTCCAGGCACCGACGTCAAAGGACAGCTTGTGCATTTCCAAGAGATGCCAGTCGCTTTGACAAAACAATAGCACTTGATGTCCTGGTAATGAAAAGAGGGTTGAACGTCTCTACTAAATGTTGCGCCAATGTTACGCCCCGACCTAGAGGTAACCAAGATATAACACATAAAGTGACTCCCCTGTTTTTCCCCCCTGCCAAGGAGGTACAACAGCCACAGCAGGGGTTCAGTCCAAACAGAAATATTTTATTTATCCACATCATAATGGGCAATCACTCAAAAACAAATATAGATTCCTAGAAACAATGTTATTTCATGATTGTTTTAAACAATTTAAAAACAATTTTGTTTTCTCCAAACCTTAATAAGTGATCCTGAAGTACAGCATATAGGTTGTTTACCTTATGACCTAAAATCTGCAAAGAGGCTCACCCTGCTTGCATACACAAAGAGTTTTTATATTTGTTCTTTAGTAGATATCAACTCACATCCTGCCATTTCTGTGATATGCAGAATACTGAAAGGTCTGCTACGTCTCCTACCAGGACAAAGCCCTAGGATAGACCCAGGACACACTGGAGAGATTATGTCCCTCAGCTGGTTTGGGAACACCTTGGTGTCCGCCCAGATGAGCAGCAGGCGTTGTCTCTGTTTAAACTGCAACCAGAACCTGAATAAACAGGAGAAAATGGATGGACTTCAATTACACTTTATGCTCACAGTTTTTTTACAGCATTACTGACAAAAGTAATGTTTTTAATAAGCTTTCTTTCTTGAATATGCTGCCGTGCTGCCAGCAGACCTGTCTATGGGTGTAACTGGTCATAGGAGAACAAATGCCAACTGCCACAAAGAAATCAATATAATGTGAAAACTGACCAGAAAGGGAGAAAAACATAAAAAAATGGAGTTGTGATATCTCAGTCTGGAGCAAAGAGACCAACAGAGAAACAAAACTGATCACATTAAAAAGTATAAGTGAAATTGTAAGTATTGAATCAGCTCACCTGGGCCTTGGAAGAAGGAAATTCAATAAAAGACCCCGAAGAGAAACAATGGCTGTATTGATTTCAGCATATTAAACAAGCTGTGAGGTGTTGATTAATTACTTCTGCCAGTGAACCCCTTAATGACTTCATCCAGTCGCCGCGCTGCTAATTAACAAGTGATTAAAAAGGCAGGCGGAAATGTCTAATCTAGGCCGGTGGTAGAGCTCACAAGGAAGTCATTCTGCACTCAGTGCGCCTGACCCCCCCCCCCCCCCCCCCCCCACCCCAAAAAAAGCCCCAAGACAGTCGTCCAGGGACTAATTTAGCCTTTGTTCAGGTTGTGTGAATGGAAGTGGAGGGCTCTCTTGGGGAGAGTAACTGGAGAGTGACTCGTCTGCTCCACTGTCACTGTTCATTCAGTGAGCTGATACTGGCATGGCACTTGTTCGCTAATGATCTCGCAGCAGTGGGCTGATTCACAGCCCACTTTCTGGGTTGCTCCCTTTTCTGTCCCTTTCTTCTTCTGCAGCAGCAGAGGTTAACAGAACATGGGTGCTGCTGTGCTTTCATACGTCTATATTTGATCCACTTCGCTCACCAGTCTCATGCCCCTAAGTGATTCACAGAGGAAAGTAAATGACTTTCATTTCTTAACAGCAGAAACATGATTAGCAGGGCTGAATTTTTCAGTCTGAAATGCTCCAAATTTACTGCTTAATAAAAGAACATCCTAAAGCTAAAAGAAACAGTTGCATTAATCTGTTTGAGCCTCCTGTATGTTGCTTTATGCCTGTACTTTATACCCCAATAAACAAATGCATGGCAATCATGTGCTTTAAGCTGTTTTTGCCGACTCAGAATGGATTTTTCTCAGTTCTGCTTTTGAATACAAATGAGGGCATTGAACTTCTCAGTGCAGGTCACCGAAATAATTCAGAGCTGCTGCACTCAGCAGATGATGGGATTTCAAAATATGACAGCTTGAGTAAACATTTATTTTGTAGCCATTGTGCAGCACTGCTGTCCACTGTGTCGCCCCGCTCCGTGGACCTCTCACAGTCAGAATAAAATGGCAATGTGATGTATTGGCTTTCGCTATCAGCAGCCAGCAGGCCCTATGTAATCAGCACCATGTTTCTCCAGAGGAGAAGTGATTCTTCAAACTAGAGATCATTGTGCAGTCTGTGCACAGTCCAGGCTCTCCCTGGTTCAGTGTGGGTTTCACACAGATCTGATAAGCGCTCAGATGAGTGTAAATGGGTAATTTGCTGTCGCGGGAACCTCATTGCTCAGCAAAAACAGATTAATTTAATTCTAATTTGAGAGCGTTAGCAGAGCAAGGTGCTTTGACTGAACTGCTGTGACACTGTGACAAAGATGTGATTGAGTTTAATGTGTCCATAAATGAATAGATGCACTGTCTCAGAAGCAGTAATGTGAACATTAAAATGCTATCCACCCTCTGCGCTACTCTTACACTGTTAAACATAATCAACTTGAGACTTTCTATTCATCCCAGGAGTTACTCACTGAAGAAGTATTTTGTAATAACTTGCATTTTAATACGCTTTGTTGCCTTCAGCTCTCATTTTGGCAGCCCACAGACAGCAGACTGAATTGGCATAATTTCATGAGTTACCTTCCCCTTGTGGCTGCATTTTGTTCTCTGATTTCTGTCTCGATGTCAAACGGTACCTTTAAAAAAGATGTTTTTCTTACAGAATATGCTGTGCTGCTTAAATTCATATCCTAAAGCTAAATATTTGGGGTGTGAAACAGGTTCTTGAACATTTGACCAGTAGCCTCCTTAAATGTGATATTAGGGTTTAAACTGCTCTAAATGCACCATTTTTTTCACTCTAGGATCTGTGTGAGATCATTTAGATGGCATATCCTTTATAAGGTCCTCTCTGGCATTCAAACCTCCTCTTTGCAAGTGAAAGCCAATTCGAAGAAACCTGAACTCAAGGTGATGCAGTCCTGTGAAACATTCATTGCACCTCATGATTTTAGCAGCTTGTACAACCACTTTTAGCGGCAATGACATGAAATAATAAATTTCTCTATGACTTTATCATTCTCTCACATCGTTGTGGAGAGATTTGGGCCCACTCCCCTTTAAAGCATTGTTTCAGTTCACTGAGGTTTGTGGGGATTCGTTCCTCAGGTCTCAGCACAGCATTTCACTCAAGTTGAAGTCTGGACTTTGACTGAGCTTTGCAACAGTTTGATTCTTTTCTTTTTCAGACCTTTTGTTGTAGATTTACTGCTGTGTTTGGAATCATTATCCTGTAGTGTGACCCAGTTTTGGCCAAGCTTCAGCTGCCAGACAGATGGCCTCACATTTGACTCTAACATTATGAAACATATCAAACATTCCTACCATGGGACATTATTCCCGAAGTCTTGTGGTTTGTTCAGATTCAAGTGTTAACTGAGGCCTGTCGTTGGAGCTCTTGGGGTTTTTTCAGTTTCTCTGAGCTTTGCGCAGTTTGACATTGGAGTGAATCTACTGCAGGAAAGATTGTAGCACTGTGTTAACACACACTTGATCCAGACCAACAAACTACTAAAACTTCTGCCATTATAGAGGTGGTCATGCTTTCTGATGAACAACAAACCAAGTGCATTTGATTAGCAGCACCTGGCTGCTACTTACCATCCTAATTCTTATGGAAGCAGAAAGGGTGTACGTAGTTTTTCAAAACCTCTAGTGTAGCTTTTACATAGAAATTATTGTCTCAATGAATGAATTAACTTGTCTCCTAAACATCAGAAAGAGTAAAATAAGGACATCAGTATTTCCTGGAGTCAAATATAACATTGTATTTTGTCCAGTTAATAGTTAAACACCTCCCATAATTCTGTTATGGGATTTAACCCAGTTGTGGCTTTTGATAGCTGCGGTCCAAAAGGGGAAACTGCCACGCCCTTCTTCCAGCTGCGTCTCCAGTCATGCATCTGAAAACATAGAGGCTTCCTGTAACTGAGCACCAGATACAGATCAGACACTCTGCCATGAGTCAGGATGGCACAGTTTCTATCAGATTTCTATCTAGCATTGCAAGCACATCACACACATCTCCACAGGGAGAGAAGACCAGATCGTGGAAAGAGGAAAAATGGTGGTTCAGGTTGCCTTGGCAAACTTACACACAGTTATATTTATATTTGCTTTTCCAGATTCCCTTGACTGATGAAAGATATAGGATGCATTCCCAACTCATCACAATTCCAAATTACATAGAGGCATCGTATTGGTGACTGACAAGCTCTGAGTTTAAAACGGTATGAGTTTAGAAAACAAGCCTGATGTTTTTACATATTGCTGTTATTGCCAGAAACAAATCTCATGTAAAGAAAAGGCTTAACAAATTCTGAAAGGAGCTAAGCTCTGCATTTTCTGAGAAATACAGCTAAAAAGGGATGATATTCAGTTCTCCAGTAGAAATCAGTAATCTTAAAGCCCAGCAATCACGCTAGATTTAAACTCTTAAAACAACCTTTTTTACTCAGTTTAATCTGAGGTGTGACATACCTGAAAAACCATGCACTGAAACAGTTTGACTACATTCTGAAAATACTGAAAACAGTAGAATAGTCCAAGATGTCTTAAAAAATAGTGAAATTTCAACATGAACGACTTCTCTAAAGCCACCATATCATCCATACTTTTTCACTAGTGTCAGATTGTGTTTGACTAGACAACGTGAAAAAGAATAACAGTGTGTTTCCTTGCATTCAAAGTGGAATAATTTCACTTTTTTGGCTCGTGATGAATGTTTGATACATGGGACAACAAAGCACAAGTGTAGATCTGTATAACATATCCTATATGTGAAAGGTAAAAATAGCCACCCTGGTTTGTGGTACCATCCCTGTCTTGGTGTTTAGAATACGGACATGTCGAGCAAACCAGACACTGCACGCTCTAAAACATATCCAGCTCAATAGGCTCTTTATGGATGACTGTAATCTACAGAATGAACATAATGCTGTAAGACTAAGTCTACAAATGACCAGTTGAAACCATAAACACACTGGGAAAGTCCGTGGTGAGAAATTGAGTAAATATTGCATCATTTTTGAGATTTCTATACAATCCGACTTTTTTTTGCAACCAGAGGAGTCGCCCCCTGCTGGCCTCTGAAGCATGTTTAACCAGACACCAGTTCAGTTCTCCGAAAATTAAAGAATACCAGACACGTTCTATACTTTCACTTTATGACATAAAATCTGATCTATTTGGTTTACCATACTGGTTAGAGAACTAACCCCTTTATGGCCTTTTTAGCATCTACAGACTCTTAATGCTGTTTATCAGCCAATCATCTCTAAGAAGCTGTGCATTAATGTGAAATAAATAGATGCCTGTAAGCCCCCCCCTCCCCCAACCCTGAATGGCGCCGTTAAAACATTCACACATTACTAAAACACAAAGGCTCCAGCTTCTGTCTTCTTCTTCCTCCACTAAGCTGTCAACAGTGACACTTTTGGCTATCTGTGCTCCACTGAAGTGGTTCAGACTCACTTGGCTTAGTATCTAAAGGACTCTGCTTTGTTAACAGGTCTTTTCAAGTGGTCTAACATAGAAAGTCAGAGACTCTGCTCTTGAAGAGCTGACTTACACCCTGGAGGACGTGTTTTTGTTGGCTCTCCACAGAGGGGGAACAGAGCGAGTAGGTGGACGGGTGATCGAGAAATAGAAAGAGAAGTTAGGTGTGAAACTTACACTCTTCCTGCACGGTTGGCTGAAGAAAGAACCACTGCTGGCACAACCAACACAGAGCCCACAATAACAAAAAAAGCTCTGCTACTACTGATTAGACTCCATGTGTGGAAAAAAGGCTTACAAAGACAGAGCTACAAAGATATAGGCTGTGGTGAGAGGCAAAACATGAGGAGCAAAACAAACATACAAATCAAGGGTCGTATAACCGCACAAGCAACAGTTTTCAATTTCAATAAATCTGGTTGTAATTAATTACTTAGTGATCAGACTTCCTGCTGATATCTCACTTTAGTTTGAATTCATAATTTCCTCTGGCTATAATCTATAAACAGATTATATTTATGGCCAAATGGGGCAAATCTCAGTTGGGGGTATGCCACTTTGCTCTCTCGCTCCTTCCCTTTGTGTTTTTTAGGCTGAGAAAAATGTATTTGCACATAAAACGATCCTGTGGTGCAGCATTAGAGATGCTATAGTCATTAAAAAAATGAAATAGTGTTCACTGTGTAATTTTGAGTATTTTTTCAAAACAATTAAGCGATTAAAACGGCATAAAATGGAAAATGAAAATCATTATTTGGCATCAGGGGAAGCAAATTAGCATTTCTTTGCTTTCAGGAAGAACTTGGATGTTTGCCTCTGTCTCTCACTGTCGTCCCTTTCTTTCAGCAGGCCTGCCATCCCCTGTGTTATTTATGAAATGAGGCCTTGGCTGACATGCGGGCAGACACACAAAGCGTCGTTTAGCACCGGGTCATTTGTCACATCAGAGCATTCCTTGACACATGCAGGGAGGCTCCCTGTAATCTGTCAGAGTCAAATGTAAAGAGGCGACACAGAGCAGCAGGATCAGCAGACGCCCTGCTGTCAAATCGGCTCTGACCCTAAACCCCACATTGTTCTCAGTTAGCAAATTCTTGTCTGAATGAAAGCTGAGCCAAAATACTGTTTTGCATCATGTTGGGAAAAGACGCGAAGGCTTTTATGTCAAGATTATAGGAAAAGCAAAAGGTAAGCTCGATTTAAGATCACCAAACTAACAACAAAAATAGGAAAAGAAACTAATAATATACTATCTAACGACAAGGAGGAAGACAGAAGACAAGAAACATCAACCACAGCTGAAAAGGCAAAAGTAAAGCAGGACATAAAAACAGAACAAAACACATGATGGATCTGTTTTCTACTGAGTGAAGTGACCTGGAGGTATCTGCTGGTCTGCAGCAGGCTGAATCCTCTAAACACTAAGGAAAGGTGAGTTACATCTTTTATGACCTACTTTACCAGAGGATCCACTGAACCATCCTTTATGAAAGGAAAAGAGATCAAATCATTCCACAGTTCAAAGTGACGCACTGTCTTAAAAAAAAGCAGTTAATGTTGCATTTTCTAGTTCCTGCCATAACCTGCAGATATTTTTAAACGCACAGGTGAACTGTGAATGTTATGGTGCTCTGATAAAATCTGGTTCTCATGAGGCTGTTTGCCTTGTTTGAAGAACCAAGAGTAACACGAAAATTAAAAAATTAAGATCATGAACGCCATTAAAATGAAGGGTTAACTCTAACAAGTCAGTCTTTCTTTTTGTTTACAGACTTCTGTCTTTATTATGATTGCATTACAAAAACATTTTTTAAGAAACCACCTTTACAATACATAAAATGTCTACCTGGAAAAAAACTTTGTTTGACCTTTTTTTTAACTGTAAAAACAAAATATAGCTAGTACTTAAGGGCCAACTTAAGCTTCCTTCCTCCTTCAAGCTTGTTCTCTTTTAGGTGTCCGCTTGTCCTAAGCGGGCTTTCTGATGATCACTGTGCTTCTGCTAATGTCTCTCTGTTCCTTTGAAAATTTATTTGCTCTCAATTTTGTAGGCTCATTCCGAGATGGTCCATCCCTAGAGAAAGGAATTGTGAAATTATTCACCTGCATGTCTGCCCTCCCTTGTCTTTTGCCTCCTGGAAAAATCTGGCCAGTCACTCGCATTTCAGACCAATTCAGTTCAAACATTAGACGCTTCAGAACTTACCAGCAACATGGATCAACCTCCTTCTCCTTTCTGACACAAGTTGTCTCCTGTGTTAAGACCCTGAATTCCCCAGTTGCTAATAAATAAACCTTTTAAACTGGATGCTTAAGATTTAAGAAGGATGTTGTAGTTTCAGCACAGCAGGCATAATCCACTGTCATGTTATTAAAGAGGTTAGAGTAAACAGAATCTGATTTTCTGCACACCATTCTGCCTTGACCGCAAGACATTTCCCATCAAATTCAGGTAAAGTGAGTAGGAAAGACACAGAGACTATCACTGAAGGACACGAAAGGCACACGGTGAAAATAACTATAGGAGGAACAGGAAACTAAAGAAAACCATAGGAACTGTGATGTTTTATAACATACTGCATACTGCATAACATAGCCTAATCCAGAGAGGCTTATATTTCCCAAATTGGAAAACAGTTGTTGTGCTCAGATTTTTAAACAATACTGCATATTATCATAAACAGGTATTTAGAGTTTGAGCAATGTGTTGTCACAGGAAAAATTATTTTTCAGGTTTTACGAGCGGAAAAATGAAGGTCCACTAAAAACTGCAGCATCATCGGCACTGAGCAAGAAGTTGTTGGATTCAAAGCGACCAGCTTGTTGGTACCTTTCTGTGTGGAGTTTGCATGTTTTCCTGTGTAAGCGTGGGTTCTCTGAGTAATCTGGCTTTTTTCCACACTCTGAACACATGCATGCAGTTAGGTTCGTTGGTTAAGTGTAAGAAAATCGATTGGCTCTTTGATGCATATTTATCAATAAACTGTTTAACACATAACACAAATACAGTTACACAAGCTTTCTATCTATAAGGTATGGAGTCAAACTTTTACTATTCAACCAGCTCCAGAGAGAAAAATAGAAAAATAAAGAGCACCCACCATCCTACATGCGTCTCATAACCCGGAGCAACATCTAAAAGGATAAGATATCAATTTCCTGTTATTATACCCATATCTTTTCTGAGATTTATTTAATCTGCCTCATATTGGATTTCCCTCAGCAGTGCTGGCCTCCTTCCTTCTGCTTCTCCTGCTCTGCATTTACAGGCCTGTGGTTAACAGGGGCGTGTGAAGGATGTGCGTGTATGTGTATGTGTGTGTGTGTGTGTGTGTGTGTGTGTGTGTGTGTGTGCGTGCGTAGATGAGGGTTTATTGATTTCTGATGGGCAGTGGGTGTTTTATTTCCTCTTAACATGTGAAAGACAATTCCTGCTCCAGAAAATGGAGGTCTCATCTTCATTAGTACAAACCTGAGGGTGAGGCTCTGCTGTAGATCCAGGCCTTCAAGCAGGGATGTGTCCACTAGGGGAGGGGAAATACGACTGCTCCCTCTGGTGCTACCCACCACCACTGATGTTGGATGAGAACGTTAATGGGACCTTTTTTGTACAATGTAGTACAAAGTAGTGTGGTTTTAATGTAGCTGCACCCTGTTTATGTCCTTTTTAAGCTGATTTCTGTTTCTGCTCTGTTTTTTTTGTATATTTTAGATACAAAAGCTGTAATTTATCAACTAATATCGGCTCCCCCACTGAATTGAAAACCCTACATCATAACTTAACTTAAAGAATTCATTACTTTATTATTCCAACAGAGCACTTTGCTCTCAGACAGCAGGCTTTTTTGTGGTTCCTAGAGTTTGGAAAAGTAGAATGGGAGGCAGAGCCATCAGGCTCCTGTCCTGTGGAACCAGCTCACAGTTTTCAGGATATTTCAGATTAGAAATAAATCTTCCCAGCAGCATATAAGATACTAACCTGTTGCAATATTATCATGTTAATTAATAATCATGATCCAGTAAAATATATGACTTTGCATAATGAGAACAGGCCCAAGAAAATACATACAGACAAAAGATGCATATATGTAGACTACATTTTATATGTTACTTACTTCATAAAGGGACAAAATACTTGTTTCCCCACTTTGCAAAAAGCTATTTTTATGTGTATAGCTGAAACCCACTAAAAAAGGAGGAATGTGTTACTGTATACTGGATTTAAATGCCACATCGTTTGGCAAACTGCAGATATTTGACTTGCCAGATGCTTGATGGTGACTTGAGGAGGTTTGGGGACAGCAGCAGCAAACCCTTATCTACCATCCTATGAAGGATTAAGCGATGTGTTTGAAGGATGTAGGATTTAACAGGGGCGATAACAACAGCAACAACAACCTAGAAATGCCTCATGAATCAGTAAACAGGCACAAAAATGCCACCAATGGCTGATGTCTGGAGGCGTTTCTCCAGCCTTCAGTCATCCAAGCGGCAGAGCAAATGATGGAGAGGAGAGGATCAGTGAAGTTAGCCGGAACCGAGACAGGAAGTAGGGGCATCAACCTTCAAAATAAAACACATCTTGCGCAAAAACTTGATAAGCAAGTTTGAGGAATAGCTTATAATGATATCATCAAAATATTACTGAAGAAATATTGTGGGTATAACTGTATTTTTAACCCTTATTCTATATTTTATTTTTTGTCTTGTTTTGATTTTATTTGTCTGTAATTATCTTTTAAACTTTTTGTTTTTTTAATTCAATTTATTTTCAGTAAATACAGTTTAGAGGCAGGATTACATAAGTTTACTCTTTGTCATACTCTTTTTCCAGTATGTAAACTGATCGGTATAGTGTTGTTGATGGCAGTTCAGTATCCATTTTCTTGTTTACCTGTTTACAATGCTCTTTTGTTACTTATTTGTTTTTTTTATTTTTATTTTACATGTCTAAAATCAATCAAAAAGTTTAGTTTGAATTTTATGCACTATTCGTTTTAATCTTTTTAAATGCTCATATTGTAAGGGATACTTGTCGGGGGGGAATTGAAAATCAGATCAGCTTTTGCACTAAAAAAGACTTGATTCACAGCCAAGTGAACACCCTAGTCTATAATTTTTCGACTTTTTTAACCTCTATCTTATTGTCTTATTTTATTTTACTTTTTATATAATAATGATAATAATAATAACATGTTTATTTATTCCTATTATAATTTAGTCTCCTTGGCTTGTAATAATGATTGATTAATAGATTCACTGAAGAGTTATCCTTGTTCTTTCAGTTATCCTGAAAATGCAGCTTCCCCTAACGGAAACCTTTTTGGACCTCGCCTAACTTTATGCACTTTTCAGATAAACAGATCAGTCAAAGTATCAGTAACTATCAGACTACTTAGCTGAGGGGATCCCTGCCAGGGGTCGGTTCACTTTGCTTCAATTTAGCTGCGGGACAGCCGTGAACAAACGCCGGTTTTTGAGTTCCGGGGGTTGCGCTTACCTGAGAAGCAGAGTGGCAGGCAACGGTTTCCGCTCGTGCCGTGTTGTGATGGCTAGCCGTGGTCGCTAGCAGGGCTAGCTAGCTGTATGACTGGTGTTGCTGCAACATTGAGAAAGCGGCAATTAGCCAGTAAGCAGGCTACGCTCACTCGTCTGTTTTTTTTGTTCTCTTTTTAAGACAGTTCGCCATCTCTGCTGATAACACATTATGCGCTGGGTGCTGTTGTAAGGTGAGTGTCACACAGCCTCAGGAGTTTCACATGTAAAGTCGTTAGCCTGGAAGCTGAATCATCCCGGTTAGCGGTGGACAGCGGCGCAGACTACTCCCTGGATTCCCGAGGAATTCCACTAATTTGTCCGTGTTTAAAACGTGTTTAGCGGGGTCTCACTTTCAGGTGGTGCCTGTTGTTGCAGCTTTTGTTAACTGTGTGATTGAAAGGGTTTGTTTTAGTCTAATGTCAGTGCTTCTCTTTCATTATTTCATTGCAGAAATTCACATTTTATTATCAAACATGCTAGCAAATAGCCCCCCCCCCGACACGCCGTGTTGGCAGCATTAAGTGTTGCTGCATTCTCATACATGAACAAAATGCTCTGCAGATAAACTGTCTTGTTGTAACATCTGCAGAGCTTAAGCCAGTGATAACGGAGCAGCTGCTTTACGTAAATTGCATCTCTATAACGTTTAGTATACTCCGGGCTTTTCTGTGTTTCTCTACCGACTGTGTCTTTTTTCCCCCATTTCTTTTGCAGGAAGAACAGCAGATGGAAAAATGATATTTATACCCAGTGGATTACTCATCACGCCTTTTGAAATTGTGGAGTGCTTTTCTCCTTAGCATCATGCGTTTCTACAAATCAAGCCTAGTCTCCTGCTGCAGAGATTTCACCTCCTTGCGTTTGGATTTATCCGCCAGTTTTTAAAGACGGTCCTTATCTTCTTCTTCTTCTTCTTCTTCTTCTTAGTGTTGTTCTTGTTATTATTTTTTTAAAAGTGCTTCCGGTAAAACATTAACTATGTGTCTATGCGGGTTGGATATGCTCAGATAAACACAAGCGTGAAGTCGTGCGAAGGGAAGCCCAAAGAAGGAAGTCCAGGACGGGATAGGCACGCAGAAACTACCCCGCGTCCCAAAGAAACATGGCCTCGGTGTGGAAGAGACTGCAACGTGTGGGGAAGCATGCGTCTAAATTCCAGTTCGTGGCTTCCTATCAGGAACTAATGGTGGAATGCACTAAGAAATGGTGAGTTTTTAGCGACCACATTGCTGTCATTGAAGCCTAGTGAAAAGTGTGTGTGTGTGTGTGTGTGTGTGTGTGTTGGAATGCCGATCTTGTTCCTGGTGGCCATAATTCACACACACTCACACTCACAGTCTCCTTGGTGTACAGGCATGTCTGTATGCAGGGAGGAGCCCGGCTGGCTTGTAAAATGTTTCTTTTTTTCTTGTGTATCGATGTGGATTTGGTGCAGTAGAGAGATTTCACTTCAACCAGATGTGCTGGCTTCACTCCCCTTCTCTTCCTCCGCTCACTCCTCTGTTGATATTCTTGAGCAAACCGCTAGCAGCTCTAGGGATGCTTTTGGGAATCTCAGCTTGACCTCCAACCTCACCATATATACAAATTATTAATATAACTAGTTAAGTCTCATTCACAGGAAAAATCTAATGGTTAATGTAAACAGTCACATAAATACAACTCAAAAGCAGTCTAAGTTGATGAACTCAGCATCCAGATCATATACTAAGAAAAAAATGTTGTGTGTCAGATGAAGTGTACATCTGACACACAACAGTCTGACACACTGCAGTCTTTAAAAGGGGACCTTTTAAAAGTGACTTAAACTCTTGATTATGGTTTTTACACATGTATGTACAGAGATGAGAGGGAACCAGCCCAAGCCGAAAACCAAGCAAATAGCTAGGAAAGTCTGCAGACATACAGAGTGATGTACATGATTTCCACAGCGAGTGATAAAACATTTAGCTGCTTGTCAGAGGCATTATTAAGTAGCAGATCACAGTACTCTGATAAAGGTTTAACAAAAGTAGCAGAAATCAAGTGTTTACTCCTATTTGAGAAAGAAACAAGATAAGTTAAGATTTAGTCTGGACTCCAGTATTAGGTGTTTTAAATGCCAAGCTCTGATCTAGACCATTTGAGTTTCAGCCCTTTGTGCTGTTTTTGCTTTTTAGGATGATGAGGTGCTTTTGCCATTAACAGATGCCAACGAGAAGTCATTAATTACAGAGTTTCTTAAAATTAAATGCACTGCTTTTCTTTTTGTGAAGTTGCCAGCTTTAGTGCACAGGAGTGAAAATTGTGTTTGAACAGTAGAGATTTAAAATGATATTAATTGGTAGTGTAAATTTATAAATTTACATGTAAAGACAAGAGACATCTCATACTATCAATGTTCTTAATAGATCACTCATTACATGAGAAGAATAATTTAACCAGAAGTAATACTTTCTGTTGTGTGTCAGCTTTTAAATGGTGCCTTTTGAGGTGTGTCCTTCACAAGCCTTGGCTTATAGGGCTTGTTTTTTGTTTATACACTTAGATATGTACATTTTCACTTGTGTGTAATCATACTGGCATCACCACAGCAAGAATGCTGGTTATTGAATTAATAATTAGACTGTTTTGCAGGCAGGTCCTTGCCCTCCTGGCTTTAAAACCATACTAAGACATCCATACCCTTAAGTGACACGAATCTCATCCCTGCTTCTTTTAGTCAGATGTGCACGCTGTTAGAAATATGACAAAAATGATCTGCACACTCACATACTCTCCAATAGTAACATACATGCAGTGTTTTTAATCAGTTAGTATTGTTTAGTTTTAGTTTAGCAACCTGTGTTGTGGTTGTATGCCAGAAATATTTGAATTTATGAAAGAGGTGGACGAGCTGTGCTTTTAGATGTGGAGATGAAGTGGAGAGATAGGTAGATACGTGCTACAGTTATGCCTGCAGCTGTGTGCCCTGTAACGAGGGAAAAGCTTGGGCTTGTAAGGTAAAGATGTAGCCTGCAGACACAGATTCTCAAGTAGCGTGCCGTAGGCGTGACTAACACAGCCCCACAGAGCTTCGACCTGGGACAGATGTTAACGTGTTGGAGAAAGGAATGACAAAAATGTACCTCTCTTCCCAGAGCAAAGGGTGGGTGGGCTCAGCTCAGTGTCAGTAGTACACTTTGTTTTGCAGTCTTGAGAGGCGCTTTCATGTTATGAAATGCCAGAAATGTGTATACAGAGCCATTTGTTGTTATATAATACAGTTCCTATCTATAGTTAATCAGCACTACAGTGATTTATTGATCCTTAGAGATCAAGTGCTTTTGCATTTTGCTCAAAGCTGTTAAGATAAGTTGAACCCACATTCCTGTGTTACAGCAGCCAAAATTGTAGACACAATCTGTAACCAAACTGCTTAAACAAAGCAGAAAAGCTCAATAAAACATAATATGACAAAGGAAATGAAAATAAAAATTGCCCTGAAAAGGGGCTACATTTCTATATAAAAGCTACTTTTGGCTGCTGTTTGGCACATTAAGAAGCTCCACGTCTTTTGATTTGGCATATTTACATCAGACACTCTTCCTGATGAAAGCCCAAATAGATTTGTTTTTGTGTGCCCCAAAGAGGTTTTAAACCTGCCCAAACAGAAAATCCCCCTTCCAATACTGTAATAAAATCATAAATATGTTTGGGGTTTTTTTCAACCAGCTGCTTTCTTGTATTTGTGTATAGGCATATGAAACGTTATTGTGTGTCAGATGCACCAGTTTTTGTCAAATTAGTGTATCAGCCCATAGTTCTTTTTAATTTTCGTAATCAATAACAGGAAGAAAAAGGCTGAATGCTTACTTTGTGTCAGTACTCCTGCATGTGCCTGTATGTACACGTGTGGGTGATTTGTGCTTCGTGTGAAATGTAAAAGCATTTAAAATATTCAAACGCTCAGTAGAGTAATCTCTACGATCTTGATAACTGGACTTCAAATAGTCACTTCAAGGATGTTTTCCTTCGTGTTGAACTCCTTTGCCTCAGGCTACTTGCTGCTTCTTGTCATATGATCTTTGGTTGAGCTTGAATGATCTTCGAATTTTATCCAGAATACATGTTTTAACTGAAAGTTTGTACACATTTTCCATTGTGACAAGTTTTTATATAATTGAGTGTACTTCTATTGTCTGATTTATTTATTTATTTTTAAATTTTTGTATTTTTTTTGAAGTGTTTATAAACAAGTTTCTCTTTGAGTGGAGTTTAACTTCCTCAGGCATAAACCACATTTTTTGTTTATTAAAATATCAGTAAATACCAGTGATATGAACCAAAAAGCACATAGGAAGAATGTGGACGTGTGATATAGGAATGGTCTTCGTGAGTAATTTATTAGTTGTCTAAGTCTTTATTCCTTGAAAGTCTAGGAGTAACCTTTGACTGTCTTTTCTGAACTGTGCCGTTTCTGTCATATTTCAGGCCTGCTTGTAGAACAAAATGACTAGGTTTGCATCAAAAGTTGATGAGGGTGGGGTCTGCCTATGCAGCTATCATTTTTGTTGCTGTTTTTATTCACACTGATTGATACTGAGGTGCCAAAACCCCAGTTAAACAGGTGGGAAAAATAAACTAAAAGTCAGGCAGCATTCAGAAACTTGTCAAAACTAAGTGTAATGTAATGGAGTTCCATTTAAAAATTGTATATGTGTGTATATAGGAGCCATTTGAAAGAATTAATAGTCATATCATTTAAATGTGGTTGAAATGTACCGAAGGTCAGATTAGTTTGTGGAGTTCAGTCTCTGCTACCCAGATCTTGCAGTAGAGTTCTTCTTAAATAGGTTGGAAAAACATTATTTACTTAAATCACTCATATGCTTAAATTTTAGTGTCTATTCACTAATTTCATGTATTATTATGTTTTCATGTTTTGAGAATTGTGTAAGAGTTTAGGGCATCTGAGGATATTGATTCTCTTGTCACGTGTTTTTATCATCCACTCAACTAGTCATACTGATATGTCTGCTTTTTTTCCCTCTACAAAGGCAGCAGGTGAGGTCACAGTCGGCTTAAAAACAGCTTTAGCTGCCTAAAGATATAATCTGTTTATTTGCACACTGAACATTTTATTATTTTTACTGGTTTACCCACCATCAGATGGGGGAAGGAAGTAAAGCCATAATGCCTCACCAGACTACATTGACAGAAACAGTAATTTAACCTTTCATAACATGGGAGGAGTTCAAGTATTGCTGCCTTGAATTTTTATAAAGTTTATTGTCTTATTGACTTTGGTTATTTAGCATATTAGTTTGCATCCAGAGTAACATATTAAAACACAAAAATCACACAAAGTGTAGAGAAATATCTGTTTTCTGTGAAAGACAGATTTTTTGTGAGAGTCTGGGTACCTTCTTTCTTACTGTGGCTCCCAAATCCTGCAGACTTGCAAACTGTCGACTCTTACATGTAGTTTTAGTATTTGGTTCACAAATGCCTTCAATGAGTTATTCCTGATTGTTGGACAGGTGTTGTCTCCTTTCTTGCTGAAGGAGAATATGGAAAGTGAGCTTTTGAGGTACATTGAGAAAGGGATATAAATTCTAAATGTCTTCTGAAATCATGTCGTTAAGTTCTAAAGCATCAATCTATTACACAGCCCTAATTTGTCGTCTGCTTTTGTCAGTTGAATTGGTGATACAGCCTGTGAAAAAGTGTTCTCTCTACCTGTTAAAACCAACTACATCAATCATTTTACACTTTTGGATCATTTTCTGTGTGGGAAAGTTTGCTGAACATTCATTTAATTTTTCGTCATGCTAATGTAAGCAGAAATGTGTTGGATGGAGTTTTCTTTCCTGTTGTTATATTTTTTTTAAGTGATTTCAAGCCTTTATCTGTGCCCTTGTTGCTCTATCTGATTGATCTCTGCAGCTCAGGAAGTTAGAACATCACTCACACAGCCATTTCAGACTGCAGGATCAATGCTGACAAACCATTTAAAATTTAATGAATACACTGTTTTTGTTTGCCAGGGAAATGAGACACCATTCAGTCTTGCAGCAAGACTGTTCTGTCTTTAGATGAAATATTTACATTAGTATTGCTTGCTTTTCATTCAAAGCAGGTAATTATGATGCGTAATAAGTGCCAGGAAGTTTGTAACTTATAATTCTTTTAGGGAATGTTTTTTAACATGTTTTTTTTGTGTGCTTTTGTCTGTGAATATTTATGAATGTAGATGTTTTGTGGCCTTTTGGAGGCTTATATGTGCTTGGGACATTTCTCTGACGGCTGATAATCTATAATTTTGGTAATCTCCAGGTGACAACATAGAGTAGCTTGGAGACTTTCACACGCTCACTAATCAGGTGATGTGACCTGGGTGGGTTAGATCATTATTTGCCTTATACTATATTATAGGTTGTTCAGGCTCTCTCACTTTCTCACAGTTAATCTCACATTAATTGAGTGTGACATTAATTTGCCCCTCTGTGTGCTTTTCTAAACCATTGAGATTAACAGCTTTTCTAGCAGAAAACTTGGTATCGTAATGGCTGTAAATTTAAGCTTTTAATCAGCCAGTTTGTGTTATTTCAGACCCTAAATATACGAAGCATTACCTGGATGAGTACAGTAGGTCTTACAGACCCACACAGAAGACGTGGGAGTTGCACACTGCAATCAGCACAGAGACATTATTGATTACATGGTTGGTCTGTCTTGCTCATGTAAGCATGGCTAATCATCACTTCTTCCCTCACGCCCACGTGACATAACAGCTTCATATCAATCAAAGACTGCACACATACCCTGAAGGCATACGTCCACACATTTATAGGAATTTAGACATTTTGAACACACACAGACACTCTTATCAGGTAAACACAGAGACAAGTGGATTTTCCCATCTGCTTTGGGGAGACAAGGGGTCCTGCTGCAGATCCAAGCAGCAGAAGAATTTATCATAGAAAGCACTTTATAGATGCTTTGTTTTTCTGGCTTTCAGTGGGCATTTGGTGCAGATGACTATGCAAGCATGAATAGACAGTCAAGGCATGGCTGAACATGAGATACCTTTATTTGACAGAAATCTTTGTTTTTTTCTGGTTATTGTTGACAATTTTTTAAGCAGAAGTGATGGCTGTGTGCATAAATTCCCCATTAACTTTATATCAGCCACTGGGCCGATTGCAACGCATTATATAGCTGGTTAACATCCATTGCTTGCTGTTTAACCCCTAGGGCACAAACCCCTCTACTTGATAACTTTTTCTTGGCTTCCTTGATGCAGCAGCGTAAAGTGTCTCATGAATTTTCTGAATAGTGATAAAATGTTTTGTAATTCGGTGTCACTGAATTAGGCAGTAGAAACTGGTACAGCTTGACAGTTTGGTGGTTTTTCAGGTAGGGCTTTGGATGACAAGATGAAGAAATCATGTGGAGATTTTCATAGCTCTTTATGAATTCTCCTTATCGTGACTTTTTTTGGGGGGGATGGATCTGGAAACTGACTTTGACTGTGTGTTAGCACAGTCAAAGTCAAACTCAAATACGTCGTCTTTTTTTTTTTCTTGGCTAGTATTTGGTAGAACTTGGTATAGGTTAAAATTCAATCACTTTTAATAAGTGGATGGTCACAGGTTAACAAAACTGGTTAAAGCAATAATGTTATTCCAGTGCTCAGGATTTTCCTTTGGTTCATGCTTTATTATAATAATTATTATCATACATTAATCAGGCTCTTATTGTTTGAATCAGTTTGTGATAGAGGGCACTGAAAAGAAATTTTCATTTGAAGCGTCTTTGTAAGCGTGAAATGCAGTGGAAGCAGTGTTCTTAACACAGTTATTATGTACTTGTTGTGAAATGCGTGAAGTGTAGAAATGAATTCCACGGTTGAAGCATCTGGCTGACAGCTGACTAATGGCCAACCTTTTCAGTGGAAATGACCAGCGTGCATCACGCTGTGACATGTTGTCTTCTGCTGAGCGTGTGTGCATTATGGCGAGCGTCCATCTCATTTCTCTGCCAGAGAAACCTCTTCCTGCCAACTTGTCTGACGTGGCTCTCCATTCTCTTTAAATCTGAAGGCCTTGACAGATTCCTGAGTATAACTTTGGCACCGGTAGAGGGTTTTTATTGCCAGGTTGTAGTAGAGAGCTGTCATTTCTCTTGTCCGGGAATTTTGGATGGAACCATAAAATCTGGATTGTCATTATGTTTGAGGTTTTGGGGAAAAATAACTCTGTCCTTGGATTGAATTTACTTAATTGCAAACATCTCCTTTGTTTTTGTTTCAGTTTGCGATCCATGCTTGTTTATTTAGAAACAAACAAGTAAAATGTAAAATTATAGCAAATGTAAAGCAATTTTTATGTTTAGTGCTTGAGCTTTTTGTCATTTGAAGTTTATCTCCTCTTTTTCTAATTATGATTCTTCTATTTTCTTGCCCCAAACCCACTGATGTCCTCTGGGTTAGCTTTCACAGTAAAATGACTGCTTCTCTCTCCATTTATTCTTTCATCTCCCTCCTCTCTCGATTACTTCATCTTCCTTCTGTCTGTCGCACCTCAGTTGTTTTTCTTTTTTTTTTCTGTGTTTTTGGGGGGGAGGCTTGCTTTGCAGTAGAATTCACCCAAGTGTTGTTGTTCTGTGCTGCAATCATGAGACAAAAACAGGGCATTTACACACTCCTCCTACACACACCAATAGACATGAAACATTGCAGGGTTGTGAAGTAGTCAATGGGGTGTAAAATGTGATGAAAACTCTGCTGGTGTGTTTCACTTCGCTGCTGTCATCCAGAAAAAAAACACACAGCCCTGAAGACTGCTCATCATTTATCAGCCTGCAGAGCACTGCTGCAGCATCTGCAGGCTGATTCATACTGTGTTTGTGTCTGGAACTGTACAGTTCGTACAGTTTTAAAACGCACTTTTGGAAAATATAGTTGAGGTAGGTGGAATTTAGGATCCTCTCTTGCAGTACAAAGTGGGTTTTTTTTCCCCCTCTGGGGTTCTTTGGATGATTTGCTTCATTGTCCAATCATAGCACCCTGTGGGGTTGCCAATGACCAATGCCATAACAGCCAGCGTGGTGCAGCAGAGGAGGTTAATGTGCAGTCAAACACACTAAACTCAATAGTCTGTGGGTAAAAGAGAAACACACCTATTGGAAGTTTGTCACCTTCAGCATAAAGCTACATTTACATTTTGACATGCAGTGGTGAATGATTTAGCTTTACCATAATTAGTTAACATAAGTGAATCGATGTCGGCTGAACAGTTTCAACAATATTGGGTCACAAGATTCATTTGGTGCACTTGGGGATCGAAGGCTGACCTGTGTGGTTGGATCCAACAGACAAGCTGTTGGAAAGCTGAAAGTGGCAACAGTGACAACGTGAGCATTAGAACTGGACCACGGAGCAATGGCAGAAGCTGGCTTGGTCTGTTGGATCACATTTTCTTTTGCATCACATGGATGGTCAGGGTTGTGTGTTTGTGTCTGTCGCTTACCTCGGGAAAACCTGGCACCACGATGCTGGTGGAGGCAATGTGACGCTCTTGGCAATGTTCTGTAGGGACACCTCGGGGCCCTGCCATCCTGCCATGTGCATGTTACTTTGACATGTACCTAAGCATTGTTGCAGACCGTGTACACCCTTTCATGGAAACGGTATTCCCTGATGGCTGTGGCCTTTTTCAGTAGAATAATGGGCCCTGCCACAAAGCAAAAATGGTTCAGGAGTGGTTTGAGGAGCACAACAATGAGTTTGACGTGTTGACTTGGCTTCCAAATTCCCCAGCTCTCAATAAAAGGTGGAACAATGCAATATTAGGCAGGTGTTCATGATGTTATACCTGCTCAGTGTATGGCTACTTACTTTGGACATTTATTTAGATTTATGACCACTTTTCCAGATGCAGTCATATTAAGCTCTGATTCAGAAAAATTAGTCCAGCATTCAGAAATGGCCCCCTGCACATAAATATCAGTGTGCAGAAATCCAGGCATAAATTTATGTGGACCCAAACATGTCTTTTTTTTGTAACTGCGTGTTATATGTTGTGATGCATTAAACTATAGAGAGGCAAATTTAGTTTGTTATAAAGCTCACAATAATGATAATATGAATTTAATGCTACATCGGGAAATTCAATTTTCCATTTGTCCAACTCCGACTGAAGCTTATATCCTGAAACCTATTAGAAAACATGACCATGCTGGGATCGGTTCAGCCCCCAGTGACCCTGCTTTGGATAAGTGGCTAAGAAAATTGGTGAATTAATGACTGTGCCATGAAAATAAAGGCATTTTATTTAAAGGGGGAGAGATGTGTTGGACAGTTAACATTTTTAAGCTGCTGTTTGAATTATAATATGAGAGAAATTAAAACATAAGCAGTTTAATTTGCCAGCAAATGGTCTTAAAGACTTAAAAACTTCTCGTTTTTCCCTCTTCAGTTTGATTCTCAGACAAAATAATTGATTACGCACAGATATCGGTGCTGTGACAGTCGCCTGACTGCTTATATATCATTAATTTTAGAAATGTATTCACCAGGGCTCCTTGTTTTCTGCTGCGTGCGCTCTTAAGCACATGATGGTTGTGATTCGTACAGTGTCAGTCACTCCCTGAGGCTGTTGGTGAGTGGTGGTGTGGGAGGAAAGGATTTATTACCTCACTTCTCCCACTGAAAGGTAGTTTCATTCTTAATTATTTTGCTCCCAAACTCATGATCTACATGATTCCTGCTGTGCCTGATCTCTGCCTGAGGCTCTTGTTGTGTTTTCCTTTAGAGTGGAAGTAAGCTGTATGTTGATCATTGTTTGCATTGGTTTCCTACTACCACTGTGATTCATGAAACTCTTTTGTTCTCCGTTTATTTTTTTAAATCCATGATTATATGCAGAGATCATTTGGTGGGAAACACAGATTCACTCATACCATCTTGCTCCTTCTGTTATTGTGATATCATCATTTGACAGTGCATCATGGGTCACTGTGCACAAGTTTACTCTGGCACACCTGACTTCAGCCGTTCATTTTTATCAAAGTGCTGAAGCTATGGTTCATGCGGCTGTCATCTGACTTCAGCCGTTCATTTTTATCAAAGTGCTGAAGCTATGGTTCATGCGGCTGTCATCTGTTTGCTAGTTTGCACAAGAGAGACACACCCTCTGAGATGCAGCCCTGATTGGTGATGGGCAACACGGTAACATCTCAGAAACAGCAGTTTGCTGGTTTTGTATGATAATAAAATATAAGTAATTAGTTTAACCAAGGAGTAATTTGGGTGCCAACTGGTGAGGTCAGTAATGCTTAATTATCTTGTCAACTATTCACACATATCAATTTCTACGGGCTTTGATTACCTCAAATGTTTCACTTGCTTCTCTCCCCTTGATATGTCAGATGTAGAAGGACTCAGTTTGCCTAGAAAACCTTTTCATTTTTTTTCCAGAGATAATGCTATGAGTGGACTCCCCCTGCATCCCAGAAATGTATCGGAAGTGATAAGTAAGCAGTTGGAGATGAGCCAGTTGACTTAAAAAAACAGGAAGGGAAGTACAAACCATTCCCCATGTGTAAAATTTGTCATTCCCAGAAATTGGGACAACTTAAACACGGTTTTATTTTCCAGAAGTTTCCAAACTCTCTCTGTGCAGAGAGTTTAACCCTTCATCTGCAGGCCAGTGCTGTTAGCCAGCAGCAGCATTTTGTTCCCTTTGCTTCCTGTGCTTTCTCACGGGGTAAGATTTAAAAGACGCTTACCTGACCTCTGTTCCTTAGGGTATGATGGAGCCTTTGATCTCCACTTTCATCCATCCAGCCTACCCACTTTTATTCCTTATACCTTGCTCTCAGCTAGTCCCTCTCCTCAGCCATGGTAGACCTTTCATAATTGGCCACACTTGACCTTCAGTCTGTTTCTGCAGTTAAGCTCTCAGCTACAGCTGCCTCCACAAAGCTATCCTTTTAAGAAGAGCTCTGAAAAATAATAGCTTCTGGCTTGAAACAACCCAGGCTGTTTACAGAATGGAAAATGCTTCAAAGTAATCTTCATGCTTGATGTCTTTAGGTGTTCAGTGGAAATAATGAAGTCTAGAAGTGACTGGAAAAATCCTCTGCTTTTCCAATTCACACTCCAGTCTGTAGTTTTTATAGCAGCAAGATCCAGTAAGTAATGAGATTAGTAAAATCAAATGTTTAAATTAGACACTAAAGACTGTAGCTGTTTTGTGTGTTTAGTCTATAAAGGTCATTTTAATAAAAAAAAATCCACAAATACAGAAAGTTGTCAGATATACATAACCTGGCATTACAGTAGTGACAAACAAACATTACACATTCATGGACTGGCACACAAGCTGATTAGAGAGGTGCTCTAGCTTTCACTCCAGACTCTTGTGCTTGGCTTAAGTGCTTTCAGCATTAACTCTGTGTCACTGACCCAGCTTTTGGCTCTCACAGACACACTGACTTACTGTTGTATAATTGGAGGTCAAATGACTGGCAGTGCAGGCCAGAAGAGAGAAGGAACAAATTTCAGATTTTATAGGAAAGTTTTTTAGATTTTACAAAATGCACACAGCAAGATGATTATAAAGCACTACTGTGTTGAAAAGCTGTCTGTTAGATGTCCTCTTCAAAGCTCAGTTGCAGCTTAAAAGGCGATGTTTACAAGTTGTTTCAGTCTTCTCACTAAAAGAATCAAAATGCCCACAGGAATGAGGGCTGGGTCATTAGTTAGATTTTAATTTCAGTTAAGAATTTGGCTTTCAGCAATTATGAAAACAAAACGTTGACATTGATTTTCACTAGGAAGCTCTCTAAAAAGTGATATTCCCAAAAGGTGGAAAGGTCATTAATAGTTTCCTGCCTTTAGTTCCCTATTACTCTCCTCCTGTCCCTTGTTGTCCTAAGGCATGAGTATCCCTGGGCCTTTTGTTGCAAGAGTCCCCGATGCATTTCATGCATTTATTCTTTTTCTTCTTCTTCTTTTTTGTTTTTGTTTTACCTTTTAAGATAGAGCCCAAGCGTCAACCCCATCAAACACCTTTAGAATGTGCTAGAACGGTGCTCACAAACCAGCTGCACTTGTCCGATATTGGTGTCTGACCCCACAACTACTCTTTTGGATGGAAAGGTGCAAAAAACTCCCACTGACACACTCCAAAATCTTGGAAACTCATTATCACAACAAGCTTCAGCTTAAGAAGGGAAAGTTATACTAGGCTGTTTAATTTGCATGCATAAATATACTCCTCAATATGTTGGGGAAAAAGTACAGATAACTCAATTAAAAAAACCCCCCAAAAAACAAACCCTGTTGTAAATAAGATTAAATGGACTTACAATATTAAGGAAGCTGTTTTCCAGTGAAAACAGTTCTCCCTCTTTCATACCTTTGTCTTTTATTTGTCTCTATCTCCAAACAATGCTCTCCTTGCTGTCTTTACTGAATCAGAACTTACGAAGTAGGTCGGGTATGACAAATACATTCTTTTGCTAAGCTTTTAATGGTGGGGCTGTTACTGTGTGTTTCTCATTTTGACCAGATCTTTGGCGTTAAGCGCTTGTGGCAGTCAGTTAGCGCTGCACCCCTACACTGCATGTCACATGTCAAAGAAGAATTCTCTTCATTGCATTCATCCCTGGGTTTTTTTTATGGCTGGTGGCTCACTACATTTGAGTATGATGACAGTTCTATTTGGAAAACTTAGTTTTCTAATGTCACTGATACCACAATCCAGGATGCTGCTAAGAATACAGCAAACAAAGAAGAATATTTATCTTTCAGCTGGATAAAAATGGAAATCATTATTTAGTGGACAACTTTGCTTCTTGAAATTTCCCAAAGTGTCTATTGTGTTTTTAAAATACATGATACTTTATCACTGTGTTTATCACTTGTTTTATTGCCATGCCACCGAAACTTAGCTGTGCCCTGCCCTGCTGTGTGTTTGGGTTTCCTACACTCTCCCTGTGTGTGTGTGTGTGTGTGTGTGTGTGTGTGTGTGTGTGTGTGTGTGTGTGTGTGTGTGTGTGTGTGTGTGTGTGTGTGTGTGTGTGTGTGTGTGTGTGTGTGTGTGTGTGTGTGTGTGTGTGTGTGTGTGTGTGTGTGTGCACACGTATACGTGTTGGTCTTAGAACTGTCATACCAAAAATGAAGTGTTTCCTTTCTCCTGCCTACAGGGAAGATATGGCTTCCTGACACACCCTTCACTTCCAGCTATCCAGGGGGATCGAGGTGTGCAGAGCCTAAATTCAATTCAATTCAATTCAATTCAATTTTATTTATATAGCGCCAAATCACAACAAAAGTCGCCTCAAGGCGCTTTATATTGTACAGTAGATAGCACAATTCATGCTTTCAAACAGTGACGAGCGAGATTATTTGACTGTCTTTGTTTTAAGCTGCACATGTTATCCTGTGGGGTTATAGGTGGTGACATTATTTCACTTTTGGGAAATTAGCGTCTCATGCAGTTTGTGAGCCCTTTTTAGGAACTGATAAGAAAGAAATGCTTTTTTTGTTGTCAGGTCACACTTTGTCTCTCTCTGTATTTCTTTCTGTCTGTATTTCTGTCTCCCTCTCTTTTTCTGTCTCTTTAAATCACTGTTTCGCTTTCCCTATTTTTTTTCTCCCTCTCTATCAGTTTCTCTTTATTCATTTTTATTCTTCTCTCACTTTCTGTCTCTGTCTCTCTCTATATAAATTTGTCTATCAATTGAAATTCAAAGGTGCTTTATTGACATGAAAATTTCTTAAAACTAGTTTGAAAGCATCAAAATACAGTTTATAAAATAATAATAATAGGAAAAAAGAACAACAAAATTAGATGTTTCAGCTCAAATTGGAAAGCTCAGTGAACACTTAAACGTCATATTGGACGTGTGTGTGTGTGCGCGCATGTGTGTGTATGCCCTTTCTCATTGTCCTCGTTATTTTGCTGATTGAAATTTGGAATTACAGAAGTGAATGAAATAAACTAAGAGTTCCTTACTTCACTGCACAATTTCAGGAGAAATTGCATCATCTTTGTTCACTTGCCAGTTTGTGGTCATTGAGCCTATACTTCTTTATGATCTGGCTCAGCTGTCCATTTCTGACAGTTACGAGATATTCTATCCATTCATAAGCTCTGTTTAGGTTCAAATGACCTTCTAATCTGCATTAGTTTCTTCTTCCGAGAGTTTGAGTACTCTCCTTTGAATGCTAATGATCAGTGGGTATTTGTTTGTGTTTTGTTTGTTTTTTAAAAACATGAATGTAGAATGTATATCTGCAGAGCCTTACATGTAGAGGATGTGATTACTGAGTGGACTCCACTATGATACAGCACAATGAGCAGGATGATACGATTAAATATCTCGCTTTATCTCTTAAATAACTATAGAGAGATAGAGTTATCTCTTATCTCTCTTTGTTGATCTTTCTCGGTCTAAATTTCTCTTTCTCCATGTCAATATCTCTTTGTCTTAGAGATATCAATCCTAAGCTCAATTGATTGGGAAATCTACTAGAAGTAATCTGGTAATTTTTGGTTAATTATACTAAATGGAAACAGTTGGTAAAATGGTAGGTGGTGTTTGTGAAGTCTATAAACACATACTCCACAGTAACTTCAGGATTATGGAATCCACATATTGCTGATGTGGTGTTTAAGGGAACATTAAATAACAACATGCTCACTAAATGCACATTTTTGTGGATAAGAAATACCCAAATGCCAATAAATGTAAGTGTAGAAATGTTGATCTGTGCTCTGTCGATCTCCAAGGACTCTCATCTCAGCCCCTGCTGAGCTGTCTGACCCACTTTAGTTTTATCTGCCATCTCTTTCCAACACACACATGCACAAATTCTTAGTCTTTCCATTTCTTTCTTGAACATTCTTTGAATATCTTTTTCACTTTTTTTTTTTTTTTGGTCTTCTGTAGAACATTTTCCCTCTTGTATTGCCATTTAGTTCGCACACTTATGTGCTCATTATTTCATGCTTTTTGCCTCTCTAATTTTCATCTCTCCCATCCTGCTAGTGAGAGTCAAGTAAGGGTACGCCTACACCATCTTGCCTAAATTATCAAATAAAGCGGTATATAAGGTGCTCCTCTGTGGGTATTTTAATTGCCTAGTGCTTTGAAAAAAAATAATGGAGCATTTTAAGCCGCAGCTTCTCCAGTGGATTTCTTATACTATGAGCAAACTCCAACTCAGTTGTCTTTGACAGTTGGTGGAAGTGGTCCTTGTTCTGTCCTGGAGCCTTGGTGAGCTCAGCGTTAGCAGTACATGAACCAGTTGTTTTTTGCTTCAAATCTTTAGATCAGAATGAGGACTACCATTCTCAGCTTCTCCTCTCTCCACTCTTTTGCCCATCTCCGCTCTCTCATTATGAAATGTTTTAGGTATGGAGTAGTTTGGTGAGGGAGGCTGGAAAAGGTTCTCCATATTTCCCAGACCTCCTTGTGGGAGTGTTTCTCTGCTTTCAGGATGGAGATCCTGGTAGTCTACTCCCCTTTATGTGGCTGGCCCAGACTCCTTCCACTTTTTTGTGTCTTGTCTTTTAGTGTTTTATTCTGAGGTTACTGTGGTGCAGGAGGTAGAGCAACTGTTCTTGTTGTTTGGTACTATTTAAACAAATTGAATTCAATTTGATAGAGCAGCTTATCTGCTAATGGGAAAGTGAGTGGTTTGGCTCCTCTAGTCTGTGTGTTGGGCAAGATGTTCAACCCCAAATTGCCAATAGAATAGAATAGAATAGGGCTTGTAGTGTAGGAGTGCTTTGAGTGGGCACTATATAAACACCAATCCATTTGCTATGGTGTCAGTTCTTTGACTGGCTCCAGACCTTTAGTTTATTTTATCTTTCTTTAAATGGAAATCTTTGTTGGTAAAATAAATCTATGTCAAATAAATGTATCATCCTCTTTTACATGTTATGGTCACATTGAGTTTGCTTGTGGTTTTCTGGTTGAAGTAACGATCTGCCTTTCGAGATATTCAGAGACGACAGAGTCCAACCCAAGACTGGAGGGGGTGAGGGTACTTGATCAACATGAACTGAAATTTTAAAATAAAAGCGTTGCGATTCCTAAAGAGCAAATTAATTGCAGGGTCGGATTTTTCTCCTGAATAAATACGAAAAATGTAAAAAATGAGATTCTGGGTCCATCCAATTCTCAGGAGAAGGCATGGTTTGGTACAGGAGTTGAAGGTGTATCACGGGTGCTTTCGTACATATTTCAGGATGTCAGTGAGGGAGTTTGAGTTCTTGGCAGAATTGGGAACATATCTGAGGAGGCAGAAAAATCATTTCAGACATTTACCAGGAGCAGCGTCTAGCAGTGTGAGTGTAGTAAAATAGTATTATTTTACTGTTTCCATGTCATTGTGTATTAAGTAACGGCACACAATTTGAGTTTTGAGTGCAATTGTTGCCAAATGCTAACTGGTCAGGTCTGTTTATTTGGATTATAAAATACTTGGTTCAAAAAAATAAGTACCGTAAATTCATCCAGTGAAATTATGCGGTTGATGTGATCGGCTGCAGTAAGAGTAGGTGAGTCTGAAAAATATTTTTAAAGCAAAAAATATTTGCACGGATTTTAGGCATCCAGTGTGTGAAGGTCTTAACATTCGGAAGGGTAGTGGTCGTGCTCAAGTATGAGACAAAATGCTCCTAGGGTTTGGACTTCATAATAATTTGTTTCATATTTATTGTGTTTTGCTGTGTGTATTTATGTGGGTATCACTAGTCTGTTTAACCACTTTCTGTTCTACTGCTGCTTATTTTGTTCTTACATGAAGAGAAAGCATCCAACCAACTAGACATATACTATAAAATTATAAAACATCTAAACTAAACCTCAAAGCTAGGGTAAACATAAGGCTGTAATCTAGCTGTGTTGCTAGTGAACTCTTGGTATGATTGAGAGCTGATGAATGCGCACTTTAATAGTTTTTCCTCAGCCCTTTTTGTGGCCGTCTTCATCTCATTCGTGTTTTTGTGTTGTGACATTCCCCTCTGATGGCTCATTGATTAATGTTACACACAGAATGAAGCCTTGAAGTTGTAGCTGAACACAACTAAAAAAGGGCGTTGAAATAATTTAGCCTGCAGACAAATGGCTTAAATTTTTCTCATAGCTCAACAAATACTGTACAAAGGAGACAAAGGGAGGGTGATATTTGTGTGTCTCTGCCTTCTCTCTGATATGGCATGTGTTGTTGGACAATAGCTCCTCTATGTGGGGCCTCTCCTCAAGGCTGAAATTGTTATGTCATTTTTCTTCTCCCCTCTCCTCTTGTCTCTTTTCACTCTCTTTCCCTCTTTTCTCTTGTCTTTTTGCTCTCTATAACACAGTCTGTCATTCCTTTCCTTTGTTATTGTTCTCTTAAAAATCTTAAACATAAAGGCTGGTGCATGTATGAATCTAGTGTTTAACACCCAGTACTTTACACTGAAATACTGCAGATACATACTGAACTTCATGATGCAGATCTGGATTTTAATACCGATCTGCATGAAGAAGCTTAGTGTTTCATTCTGAATTTTAACTTTAAAATGTTATTGTCACAATGAAGAGCAAAGTCATAAAATAGACCAATTAATTGTAGTGAAACAGTGTTAAAACAGTACAAACTGTCCACTACAGGAAAAGTCTGTTCTTCACATGCTCAATTTTTTATCTTGATATTTTTTGGCACTACTTCTCCTCCGTGGTGAACTCTGCTATCTCTGCGTTTCCTAAAATCCATCAGTCTGCATAGCCAATGATTCACACAAATGGACACAAACTCAATACTATGATTTTCATTTAATTTGTTGAGTTCTCCTCATGTTAGGTCATACAAGTTAGAAACTAGAAAGATGTTTGTTGTGGATTATACATTATGGGAAGCTTTTCATTATTTGATTAATATATACCAAACTTCTTGTTATTTAGTCACTCACAGAGCTTATAAAGTTATTTTGATGAATACACTAGAGTAGTCTGCTCCCTTTCTTCTGTACAGTGCATAACCAGAGGTCTGGATTAGCTACAGACTGTTATCCATGAAGCTGGAGAGGTTCACAGCATGAAGTGGAGGCTTGCCCATGAGAGAGAGAGAGAGAGGGGGGGGGAAGAGATACTTAAGCATGACTAAAAGCCAAAGTATGCCTCAGCAGTTAACACATGAACCGCAGCACCATCAGCTGCATTTTAGAATGCACTTAGATGCCTAATCTGAACTACAGCCACTCCTCTTCTGCTTATGAACACCCTGCATTGTCTTGATGCTGTTTAAAAAATTGTATTGGTTTGTTCGTTCAACTGCTGCCTGTCATCTCATTTGTCAGTTTAAAAAAAAAAAAAAAAAAAATGTTATGCAGCAGTACTGAAAATATATTTTTTTAAATAAGGAATTACATCAGGTCACAAAAGAAATTTGAACCCAGAACCTTCATGCTGTGAGGCAAGAGTGCTAACCACCACAGCACTGCCTTGTCATGTGACTGAACTTAGCATGGCAGTTTGTGAAATAGTCACAATCTCTAATCTACTGATTTTTGTTTCTTGGCATGAATGTTACATATTTAAATTTTTATTTTTTTAATGTTTCTATAAACAATGTTTGCTTTGTCTGTTCACATATGTAAAAATCATGTTCATGTACAACAAAAAAGGCTTTTTCGTTACTGTTTTTCTGGTGAATTTGGGCTGAAAGATGTGCTGCTGGCATCTCAGGTGTGAAACCTCTCCAAATTGCTTCCTCCATGCTGTGTTAGCTCTGCCACTAACAGCTCGTGCACTGATGTCAGTGGTTATTACACGTTACAGCTGATTCCATCCTGGACTGGGTCAGATTATCCTAACTGTCAGACTCTTTCTGTTTTTCGTTTTTGTTTTTTTTCCTGTTAGACTAAACTCGTGCTTGTATGTGTATACTCTGTATTTCTGCAAGTGTGCATCCTGTTGTTTGTGCTGCAGTCTGCAGGGACAAAGCTAGGGTTTAGTTGTCTCATCATGATTTATTCATGCTGTGAGACTATGCAGGTGTTTGTATATGTGTGTGCAGAGCAGAAGTCTTATCAGGGTTTTAAACTTGAAGCAATAAAATGCAATCTAGATTAGACTGACAGTAATTATATGTTGAAGTGTAGCACAGAGGTGGATGGACTGACCTTTTTTACGTTAATCTTTCTTTTCTCTCTCTTCTCACAGGCAACCAGACAAACTGGTGGTGGTTTGGACGCGTAGAAGTCGACGGAAATCCTCCAAGGTTGGTATTGGATTAGATGCAGTTTTTGGTTTAAGAAAAGTTTCAATTTCCACTTATTTACAAATGTAATTTTTTTTCCTTCATCCATCCTTCTGTCCTGCAGTCTCACAGCTGGCAGCCTGGCATCAAAAACCCCTACAGAGGAGTCGTGGTGTGGCCTGTACCAGAAAACATTGAGATCACGGTCACTCTTTTTAAGGTAACCTGCTGCTCTATTATCTGTATAAAACAGGCCTTTAAGGAAACTCTAGTCCTGAGTTTTCAGACTTTTCTGGGAAAATGTTGGGCTAAACATATATATATATACACACATTTAGTTGGAAGCACATTTACTTAGTCCCCTCATCAAACTAATCCTAATGGCAAAATGTGAACTTTTCCAGTTGATTTCAATACCAAAAGCACACACGGACAGTTTAAATTGCTCAACACAGCTAATATTTTTCTAAATTTAACATAAAATGCTGCTTTTCCTGACTTTCGCCTACAATCCTTTAATGACATCTTTCACAAGATCACAAATTTACAAATCAATTCTTGTACAAACAATTTCTAACTTCCAGAGTTCAGGTTTTTCTGTTAAAGCCATAAACCCATCAGGCTTAGAGCTTAAGAGAAGAAATCATTACCTTTTATAAAAGAATGCAGTCTGGAGGAGGAAGAATGATGCCATCTACAGTGAAGCATGGTGGTGACTCTGTGATGCTCTGAGGCAGTTTTGCTTCCTTGGTTAATATAAATCTAGAGTGTGTAGCATGGAATTGTCATCATGCTACTAAAGTGCTAAAGACACAGGGGCTGAAGGATTCAGTCAAAGCATCATGATTGGTTGAATTTGGTAATTAAATATTAGTTTCATAAAATGTTTGATCACACTTGTGTAATATGATTTTTATAAATGGCTTATGCCAAAAATTCTGCTTCTACTGTACATTTTAACAGGTATCTGTCACCTTGTCTGACTTACTAAACATAGTGGCCTTTTGTGCTGACAGGTCAGCTCAGAGCTCAGTGTCTTGTTACCTGCCTTTACCATAACTCCTACCACAAATACCTACCATAATTGTCTTGCTTTGTGAAGCGGTGGTGGTGGCTTTTAACAATTTGGTTACTAAATACATGAAAATCTAGTCAATCCCAAGGCACTTGACACAGAAACCCTCAAATAGAGTAAAGACTTCATCTCCAGACATCTGTAAAAACAAACCCTTATGTCTGCTTTCGTGTGTACTGGCTCAGTTTTTTGAAGTCTGTGGTTGTTGAGCGTAACTGTACTATTAGTGCCTCTTTTTTAGGCCCACTTCCACTTCCTGTCCCAGAGGAAATAATAACGCTGGTTTGATAATGAGATAAAACGCAAAACCATTGAAGGCACCATTCAACCATTCAGTTGGATGGCGCCCAAATCAAATGGCAATAGAATGCAGTCTGTAAGCCTGCTGCCTTGGTAGAAAGGTTTTTGTTCACTCTGGATAATAAAAATAAAGAAACTGTGAAACATCACCCTGGTTTACATGAACACAGCCAGGAGCATGTCATAGATCAGGGTGTCTAATAATACAAGAGTCGATGATGGGAGTCACAGTGTAAATCATTGTTTTTAGAATGTTTGACTTTATTATTTTGGTATTTTAATTCAAGAAGGTTGAATCGTTGTAACTTTGACACCATTCTCACTAAAAAAGACACCAGACAAGGTTTGAATATTTAAAAAAATAGATTGATTAATTGATCATTTATTTTGAGCATATGTGTACATATATACAAGATGGAGCATATATAGAGGAAGGAAAATATTGTCTTCTAGTACAACAGGTGCTTGAAAATTAGTGGGAAGAAGTAGTACTTATAAATCTCCCATAGATAAAAAAATTAAACAAAATTTCCTGTCTGTCGACAAGAAAAAGATTTTCCAGTGGATTAACAATAAATTTCAGTTTTTTAATTAAATGGTCAGACTCAGAGTAATGAGCTGCCAGTAATGTTTTATCTAACAATACAGATTTATTTCTTTAAGAGGAAAGTAAAGTGGCTGTGCTGACAGGTTTATTTGATTTAGCCTTTCTTTATAATGTGGAAAAACTGAGACTTAAAGTTGAAATGGTGCTCATTTTCCTTAAGACAGCTCAGGCTGATTGTCATCCATTTTATAAATGGACAGTGCATTAAATGGGAACATTTTTATACTGTATTTGAACTGTTTTACACTGAGTGAAAGGGAAACGATGTAAATATTTATAGTTGTATTAAAGATCTCACAGAGTCTTTAGGGGAAAAAAAAGATGCAGGGCCTCATTCTCTTTAGATTCTTGACATTATTATTTTTCATAGCTTTTCAGTTTTTGTAGCATACAGCTCATGCTGGAAATACTGTCTATAGTAAAACCCCAGACAGAATCAGACCCTTTGAAAATGCATTAACACGCTAATCTGCAGTAGTTGTATTACTGGCAAACAATTTCCTGGTCAATTGCAGGTCAAAAGCTGCATGCAGAGTTGCTCTGGTAACCTTGCTTGGTTACAGAAATAATTAATTGATGTTGTATAACAATAAAATATGAGCTCAGTTTCAATTATTATGTTTCTGGTGGTACCTGTCAGCAGGGACATTCACTCCTCTGCTTGGATAGTCGTGCACATCCCTAGCCTACAGTTCTGTAGATTTTAGAGTTTTAAGACCTGTTCAGGTGTAAGACATCTCTGGTCCTATAACGACTAAACGTTATAAAGGGTTTTTTAACGTTACCTGGGTCATTTTACCTGTGTTGTAGGAGACTGCACCAGTTTTTACACATGAAATGTTTTTTAAATGAGACGGGGTTTGTGCCCCGAATTTTACAGTACTTTTTTTTAATCCTGTCTCTTGAATTGCCCAAGTGTAACACTTGGCAAATCAAGTGTCTAATAACTTACACTTCAGATTTTTTTCTGACTTGTGGTAACTGAAAGTGAGAGGAAACTTAACCATGATTTGAAGATCTTGTCAAAGTGTTTTCTGGCCTCAAGCTCTGCAGTTGAACTAGCTGAGCCCTGCATTATTGTAGCCTCAGGGGGATGTACACTACCAGGCAGCCTTAGCTGAACTTTGTATATAGTAAAAAAAAAAAAAAAAATCATGAGATTAAATATTAACTGAAGTAGGCAGTGCTCTGGCTGCTCATTATGCAGACAGATCAATCCTAGCAGAGATAATGTGCATAATAAAAGTGGGCAGTTGTTGTTTTTACCCTACTGAGTTTTAAATTAGCTGGATTTGACTTGTGACATTTTATTTTTTTAATTTTATTTCAAAGTATCTGAAAAGAAATCTCACTGAGAGTACCACAAGAGTTGTTCAGTTATGAATTATTGGAAAGGACAAGCA
The DNA here is from genome assembly GCF_001858045.2 of Oreochromis niloticus. Classification (NCBI taxonomy): domain Eukaryota; kingdom Metazoa; phylum Chordata; class Actinopteri; order Cichliformes; family Cichlidae; genus Oreochromis; species Oreochromis niloticus. The sequence continues at coordinate 7,468,546 of NC_031978.2, forward strand.
TTTTTCTGTTCATATTTTAAAATATATTTGTCGCTAATGTTGGAACTTGTTAATGAAAACGATATGTCACAGAAGAATGTGCATGCTGTGTGAGATCTGCAGCTTCTGTTTACCAGCAGCACTAAAACAGCTGATAACGCCTCACTCTGCTGGTGCTTAAAAGCAGTTTATGTGGGATGTGAAATAATAGCAAGTTTACAGTTAGGGGGTGGTATGTGAGCAAGCTGTGTTACTTTCTGTGTTTGTGCCCATGTGGGCGTTGTGTCTGATTGTTACACTAGACTGCAGGAATATTGATTTCTGGGAGTGTGTCCTGAGGTCAGCCAGACAAAAAGGCAATCGGAGCACGTGTATGACACGCTGAGGCTGCAACAAACAGCAGACTGTACGTTTGTGTTTGTCCTCACTAGAGAAACTCCTCTACCTTTTAAATGAAGTCTGGTTTAAAATCTGGCCTCCTATGTTTGTTGGATGGGTCATCTTTAAAGCTTTTATATCACTATTATTATTTAAATCCGGCCATTGTTTGCATTAATACTTTATTAAAGGTGTAGAGACTAAACCTGAGTTGTGCCCCATAAATCATAGGTTGTTTTTTTAGTCTAGGGGTTGCCCCTTGGTGTCGAGGTATGTCAGCTGACCATCATTAAAACGGCCATTGCAACCAGGGTTTAATGCATCTCTGAAATCCGACCTATCAAATCACCTGTTCTGCAATTTGACTCTCACAGTCCAAATACTGGCATAATATATGTGCAGATGCTTTAGCACCTGAAGTGATTGTACTGGTTTAACCTGCATCCAACCATCTGGTTTCAGTGGGCCCAGTTTTTAGTGTTTGCCACTTGACATGCAGCTGTGCTTTCTCTCTTTGTAGTGTGTCCAGCTCTGTCTTGTGTTTGTGTGTACTGTGCATGTGCTTAAGAGCGTACTGGAGGGCAGTGAATGTCACCCACCGCAGCACAGTAAGGCCGGGCTGCTTCCTGCCTCCGTTGCTGTCTTCTTTCATTACGTCGATTTTAAACAGGCAGGAAGATGGGGAGAGAGGAAACACGAAGATGCTTAAAGTACACAGAAATTTTCTGCATTTTTAATGTTTCTATCTGTGGATTCATTAGCTCATCCTCGTGTAATTGAAATTCACCTCAGTAATGCAAACAATTTATAAGGGGAAATGGAACATAAAAACTGGGTCATGGGGTGAATAGAAATGATAGTGGGTTGGAAGCTGATGAGCTCACTCATTAACAGTTTTCTGTGGTGTAAGTCTGTTGGCACACAGCCAAAATGAGAATTTAATTAAATAACTGTTGTCTTGTTTGTAGGACCCCCACGCAGAGGAGTTTGAGGACAAAGAATGGACGTTTGTCATAGAAAATGTGAGTACTAAATGTACACATGCTTCTTCATTAACATGGTTAATGATGCTTTTATTGTTGTTACATATCCATATTTTCTGTCTAACCTGATGGTTGGAAAGGAGCGCAGCCTATAATTGTGTGAAGTGCTCAAACTCATCTGAAATGTCATATAGAGTAACTTGGGGATTACATGTTAAACAAGACAGGGATGATTTACCAGCTCTCAGTATTCTCAGGAGTCTTCTAGGGACACGGTCTTTGCATTTCATGTGCAGATTGTGCCACCATGTGGTCAGTTTATGTCATTACATACTCTGAGTACATTGGATTAAATGGCTTGAGTAATATTCAAGTACATGTTTTACATGGATATATTTGTTTTTATTGTAGTAACAGACTGCTATAGTAGAGTACTTTTTACACTTGTCTTTTTGAGGCCACAAACCATGTGCATGTAAAATATATGTGCTTGTAAAATTCAATTGTTATTTTATTAACGCAAATGTTTTTAGGAGTTCCCATCAATTTATATTACAGCAACTGCTTTTCCATAATGTGCTCATGCCATGTCAGTCAGACTGCTGTATAAGTCAGCAGAAACAAGTGAAAACTAAAACTTTATCCAAGGAAGGACAGTTGCTTGCTCTCTAGTAGTCATGCTTGGGCTGTCATGGAAAATTGACGGAAGCGAGAAAGTGATAGTGGGGAAGCCTTTTTCTTTGTGACACAGCTTCAGATATTGTGCACCATATTCACTGTCCCATGACAGTGGAAAAATAAAAGCCCTCTTCATGGAACGATACTTTATTCAGCCTCTTTCCATTTCCACAGTCACAACTGAGTTGTTTCAAACATTAAAATTTAACCAGCCAATGAGTCAAAGACAGCATCATTGTTAACCTGTAACCTTTTAAAATGTTAAATTTAAGCTCTGTAAGACCTACCATTTTCATTACATACTTTTATTTAAGGATATGCATTTACACTTTAAGTGATATGGTTTTGCTCTGCCTAGATTGTTGCACCAACTAATTCATATGGCCAAAAAAAAGAAAGAAACTGTAAACTGCTGAGTGTTTGGCAGACACAATTTTTGAAAAAAGTTTCAGTTAAAAAACTAAAACAAAAATTGTCAAGAAGAACCAAAACATAAAAAAATAACATAGATGGAGAGAATTTCTTGTATTGTAGAGGTTTGTGAGAGCAGGAAGAAACTGAGACAGCAAAGTAGAGAATTGAAGCAAACTGGTGAAGAGAAGTGGAGATGGCCAGGAAAAACTGGAAACTTTCTTTTGCTGTTTTTCATGGTAACTTGTTGCGGGTATGTGACATGGTGTGCCTCAATCTTGCACACATGTTGAACTAACTGAGTCTGCATTTTTCAATTCAGTTCAGTCTTATTTATATAGTGCCAAATTACAACAGGAGTTGTCTCAGGGAACTTTATATTGTAAGGTAGAGCTGGGCGATATATCGATTTTTAAAAAAATATCGATATATTTTTATACGAGATATAAGATGTGACAATATCCTTTATATCGATATAGTCTATGTTACGTTATAATTATAGTTGCGGAGCCGCAAGTTTGCCTCTCTTTCGTCCACTTTTGTCTTTCCGCAACGTTACTCGGCCTCGCCTCTCCTTCACTGAACACAACTCCCCGTCCTCCCCCATCGCTTCACCTGCAGGCAGCGACAAGATGGACACGGCAAATCTCCGTTAATGAGTTACTGCGCATCGCCCCATGCGTGGGGCTGGACGGCGTCAACGTGCTAACGAGCTAGCCACGCTAACGAGCTAGCCACGCTAACGCTATGCACGGCCTGAAATCCTTTCATTCTCTCAAAAGCCTTTTGTATGAATTCTGGTTGTGCTTGATGACCGCGAACCGATTTTATGTGATACACAGCGCTCAGCAATCTGTCAAAAATGTTTTAGTCCGACTTTGGTAAGCTACGGAGCTGCACCGCTTGATGGATTGTTGGAGCATTACGGCTACCGAGGAGCCTCGCGGAGTAATACGTACTGTGCTTCAACGTAATATTACCGTACTGTGTGTGTATAAGGACCATAAATGGCTCCTGTTCAGAGACATGGTTACGAAGCGGATTTCAAACTCCAGGCTGTCAGTCACGCAGTAGAAGTTGGGAACAGAGCAGCTGTGAAATCTGTCTATGTTATTATGCTCAGCGTTTTTTAGTTTACATTTTGACTGCACAATTGTGAGCTCTTTGTTATGCACAAAACAACATTGTTTTCTTTTATTTATAGAGCATCATTATTTAATAAATGCTCATAATTTATTTTTGAGTAGTTTTTTTTCATGCTGTATGTTAATAAAAGTGCCTGTGTGACATCTGGGACACAGCTTTGACTAAGAACTCTCTTTTTGTTCTTACTTTATGGCTTTAAAAAAATATCGAGATATATATCTTATATCGCCATCCAGCTAAAAAATATCGAGATATGAATTTTGGGTCATATCGCCCAGCTCTATTGTAAGGTAAATGATACAGAAAGAAAACCCCTACAATCATATGACCCGTTATGAGCAAGCGCATTGGCAACAGTGGGAAGGAAAACCTCCAGGTGTTCCTCCAGGAAAACCTTCCTTTTAACAGGAAAAACCTCCAGCAGAACCAGGATCAGGGAGGGGCAGCCAGAGATTAATAATAACTAATGATTAAATGTAGAGTGGTGTATAAACACAGAGGAGAGCACTCAGTGCATCATGGGAAGCGCCCAGCAGCCTAGACCTATTGTGTCATAACTAAGGGAGGATTCAGGGTCACCTGATCCAGCCCTGGGATCAGGTGGAGAATAAGCTCCCTCTTTCTAGCATTTTTAGTTAAAACTGACAGCTTTTCAGGCAGTTTTAGGACATCCTGATTTAAAACAAATGACAGACGTTCAGCCTAAAAGTAATAAATGCATCAAACTAAAAAATAGAAAGTATTGTCTTTGTTTTCTTACCATCTTATTGTAGAGTCATGCCAAGTAGCATTTTCATTCACAAACTTTATTAGTAGTGCAAGCTAATGTAAATGTGACAATAAAAAGATTGTTTCACTGAAATGGGCCTTCTCTGCTACTGGAACTGTTGTCCCAGGTTATGGCTAAAGCTCAGCACTAATTCCTGTTCAAAGTACACATAAGGGGAAACTTTCAGGGCAGGCGCCACCCTGTGGTTAGTTAATGAACTGTTGCTTTTCTCATAATTAAATGAAACCCCAGAACATGGTAGTAAGCACCATTTCACCTCAGTGTGTAGACCGTAAAGTAGTTTTAAAATGTGGACATGCATAAAAATTAGGTCCTCTATTGGACTGTTGCCTTTTTTACTCATAGGCACTAAATCCTTCCACTCAATATAGAAAAACAAAGCAGAATTCATCATCTTTGTCCTCATAAGGTATCGCTCCACCAAAGGAAAATCACTGGGACTGTGGGGAAAAAAAATTTCACTGATTTTTTTTTTTTTTTTTTAATCTAGGATTAAAAACTAGAAGATAAAAAACCTGCACACCTCCAAAATCAACCAGGAATCTCATGAAAAAAATCACTTTAAAACAGGGATGTCAAATTCATTTCACATTATGGGCCACATACAGTACGGTTGGGGAATATGTAAACATTTTTCCAACCGACATTCATCAGTTCAATAAATGGCGATAGGCGATATATTCGTGGAGGTGACTTTTTGATGGGCGGAGCAATGTATACATGCACAGACTGATTTGCGCTTTTAGGACACAGAATAAGTCCAAACATGAAGGAACTATTTGCCAAAAGAAAATACAAAGTCGCCAATGGGGGATTTCTTTGGCTTTAAACTGGATGAAAGAGGTAAACCTGAGGATGTAAGCCAAGGGATGTGCCGCCTGTCCAGACGTATAGTGCCAGCAAAGGACTCACGCAACTAACTTGCATGAGCAAATACGTGTCCACCATCCCACTGAGTATGCCAGGCTATCACCAGCTTCTTCAGCTCCATCAGCAAGCTCTGGAAAAGCTTTTCACCAGCAGCATATCCTGAGTGCTTTCACTAAAATGGTTAAATATGAAAAGGACAGCCCCTGGTGGACACAGTGCACAGTGAGACTGATAAACAGTGGAACGGCCTGTAAACACAGTTATAGTGGAAAAAAGAAGCCAGTTTCTCTTTGTTTCCCTCCCCAGCATTGCTTTTTTTTTTCTTTTTTTTTTTAATTTAAATGAAATGTTTTTGTTTGTTTTAACATAGGCTACTGCCTTTCTTTCTTTCTGTTATGAGTTTGAGTAAATGAATCGCTGCTACATTTGGGCGCACACTCTGAGGAGGGTGCATTTGCTCACAGCTGGAAGAGGGTGACGTTAAAACAGCCCTTTTTAAAAAATTTTTTTATTTTTTTTTCCTGTCGAATGCTTCTCTTAGCTTCAACCAACATTATTAGCAAACTTACTCATGGGCAAATAAATAAATAGGTAAATAAATCGGTCTTGTAAAAACGACCGGTGAAAAGTTCAACATTCGTCCAATTGTCCAACATACAACCCACTTTGATTTGTGTGCTGGACCAGGGAAACTCCCCTTTCTATGTAAAGATGTTTAAATATACATTTAAACTCTGAGATATGCAGTTATTAAAACAAGAAGTGAAATTTCAAGAATATGCCTCTGGTTATCCAAATGATAAAGAGAACCTTGCCTGGAGTTGTGTATACCTGTACTACTTATTTATTTGTATTTTTTTCCCAGTAAACCAAGCAGGTTTTATGCAAATCCTGACATTCAATCATGTGAGCAATGTCAACAATCACTAGGTGCTCTTTCTTCATTCGCTTGTGTCCATCGTCTGCTCTTTTCTGCTTTTTTCTGTTTTCACAGAACAAATCATTGCACACACAAAGAGCAGCTGTAGCCAAAAGCCCCCACTGTTTCTGCTCCACTGTTCAGCAAGTTTTTCTCCTTGTAAATTTCCACACAAAGCATGATAGGAAATGATATAAAAAGGAATCCAGTTGTAGTCATGCAACCAGTGACCCTAAAAGATCCCTAGTCTTTGCAGAATATATCAGTTTATCACTTAAACCTCTCACATATTGACTTTAGATGTGAGAAAGGTACCAAACTGAAGTCTTTTTAGATTTTTCATTGAACAGTTAGTGTGAACACAATTATGCAAGATTGGTTTTACTCAAGTACTTCTGTATGGTCACAGGTACATATTCTGGTCCTTTAGTTAAAGGACAAAGATACTGTAACATATTTAATCAGGAGCTGTGAAAGTATTCAAATATTTCTGTTTCCAAGAATTTCAGCTTGGAATATCAAGAGAGATGGGTATTTCCTCTCTTATGCAAGCCTCTTCCCCCCCCCCCCCTCTCCTAACAAATGGTCAGCCTGCATTTCTACTTGCAGAAAATTTTAAGTATATTGTAGTAAAACAATTCAAAAGTTAGTTGTTGTTTTTTTTTAATGGACTGTTTGTTTGTTTGTTTGTTTGTTTTTAATTTTTTAATTAGCAGATTTATTTTGTGTGCTGTTATGTTAAAGGGATAGCTGTTTGAAGTAACAAATCTTTTAACTGTACCAATTTTCTCTGTTGTAAAAAAACAACTGTGAGACTTCATGACACGAGTAAACACATCTTTAAGAAGTACTCTCATAAACCAACTTCCAAATATTCCAATGCGTGACTTTAGGGAGACATGCACTGTTAGTGACCAACAGGGATGGACACAGAGACTCTTCCACCCTGTTTTTAAAGAATGTGGAAAAATAGAGCTGGCAGAGAGCACAGAAACTGTCACTTTCTGTACTCATCAAGCTCAAAGAAATGACGGCAGACGCTGCTCTACCTTTCTATCTTTGACAGAGAGTAGAGAAGACAAGCAGGTCAGCCGGTTTTCTCTAGCTAGAGCGTGGGAGAGCACAAGAAAAGAAAAAGCAAGAAAGGGAGAGAAAAAGACAAGTTGGTGGTTTGCCTGTGTCTCTGCATACCTGACTAATGATAGAAAGATCAAAGCCTGACAAAGTCTACTGACAGCAGGAATGGAGGGAGAGGAGGGAGAAGGCAACCTTACACCTTCACACACATGTGGAGGTATCCCGAGGCCGTGTTTCTCCTAACTATAAAGCCTAAAAAAAATCCTTCCAACAAGTCACTTAGAAGTGATTTAGAAAAACTCTGAGCATCTATGAGGATGGAGAAGCTGAAATTAGTTTTTTGGATCTATGATTTCCTAAAACGGGTGGAAAGGTCAGACAGACCTTCTATAGTGAGCTCGGGCCCAGAGAAGGGCATTCCTACATGTGTTTAAAGTATTGGGTGGTTGTTGTTGTTCTTTTTTTTTCCCTCTCTTTTGCATGGTTTTCTGAAGAGTTCCTGACCCAATGCAGTGACTTCATTACAGAATGAGGCCTGTTTTTGATTCATTACTATATGTGAATGTAAATTTCTCACCTAGGTTCAAGGACTTTCTGAAGCTTTTTAATAATAACATATGGCATAAATGATAAAATTCCAGAATTCTTTGCACTTAAAAGTTAAGAAACTTTATTCTTAAATTCTTGAACTATTTTCTTATCCGGTCTATCACAGAGTAGTGAAGCCGTCACTATTTCTTAACTTCAAAAAGACTGAACTTGTCTGACAAGCTCTTTATAAACCCAATTATATAACTAAATAAACTCATTAGTTGTTAGGATGGTTACTTTTAAAAAAATGTTTTAACCATTCCAGCCTTGGTAGTCTTTTGTTGCCACATCCTAAAGTCTTTGACTCATTTAAATAAATATGGAAATAAAATGTATAGTACATTGTCAGATTAAACATTTAAAATGTCAACTTTATCCTATTTTCAATTTCATATAGGCTTTAAATTATTACAAACCAATGTATCTCAGTTCTGTTGAGATCTTTATGTGCATTCATTGATGTACAGCAGTGCTACTGATTTGCACCCATTGCTCCTTTTAAAAACGGTGAATATTCTCACTGTTGCTGCCAATATTAGTCAGTGATTAAAAGAGATATCACGTAATTATTGTGTCTATATGTGCAAGCAAAGGCAATGATTGCTAAACTAGGTTCAGTGTTTATTTTAATTTGAACATTCTCACTAGTAAAACCACAAGAGGGCAGTCCAGCCTAAGATGAGCAAACTCCTTTTCTGGCATTCATGATTAAATTGGCTGGAAAAACCGTTTTTGTCACCTGCGTGTATGTTTGTCTTTAGATTTCTGTGCAGCCTTCATGTTTCTGTGTGTTTGTTTCAAAGCATGTGTGATGAAAAGTATAACCTTATCCAACATTATCCGTATTACATTTTAGGTTATTTTGATTCTGACTTTGCCTGCGTGTGCATGACTGTAAAGAACACACACACACACACACACACACACACACACACACACACACACACACACACACACACACACACACACACACCCTTCCTTCAGGTATCTGAGCTAATGTAAAGTAAAGGACACATGAATGAATGCAGTAGTGAGTGCTGCTCCGAAGAGGAGGAGGAACAGAAGAAGAGGAGAGGTGAGTTCTCCTGACCCCTCATCAGACGGCAGAGGAGAAAAGGGGGAAGAATACTGCATTGTGCCCGAGCGCCGAAGATGATGAAATTCAAGATCCCCGCGCTCGGGCTTCGTCTTAATCTGGGGGCCCAACCTCGCGCTAGGCTAATCCCTCCCCGTCGAATTACTGGCCCTGGCTAGATTGTATTTTGTCATTGAAAATGGCAGTGTCAAACACTACCTTTTTCTCTCCTCTATTTGTTCGTCTGCCAAGGCGAATCGCATAATCAAAAGATGGAGAGAGAGGGAGAGCAAAGAGGAGAAAGCGATGGAGAAGGAGAGAGAGGGAAAGAGGCGGAAGGCTGAAAATGGCTACACAGTAGTATCTCTAAATTGCATGCTACCCTTGCCTTTCACCCTTTTTCAAACAGGCGCGTATTATCAAAAAGGTGGGCAAATTGAGAGTCAAAAGATTGGACGGCTATATTTGAAGGCATTGTGCTGACAGGCTCTTTTGTGTGTGTGTGTCTGTGTGTTTCTGTGGTGGTGGTGGTGGTGGTGGTGGTAGTGGGGTTAATATGTGTATGTATGTCTGTGTGTATTCTCTCTGCGTTTGCATATCAGCCAAAGCTGGAGATGGGAGACCAACTTCCCTCATCTTCAAAGCTTTGTGGAGGGATTTAAATAACATGCGCACACACACACACACACACACACCATTGCATTTCATGTGAGAAGCTATCATGTCTGAATACATTGAATATACAGTGATACACACTCAGAGGCCCATCTTTCCTCCCTCCAACTCATACTTCACCTTTTTCACTCACATTACATCAATGTCACCCAGGCAGGAAGGCGCTTCCAAATCGGCACTCACGCCTTTTGACAGCCTGTCTGCTGCACATACACACATTTTAAATATCGAATTTGAAATTGACACTTTATGTACTGACAGCTTTTTCCTAACCTCCTTTTTAAAAATAGGTAAAATCTTTAAAATGTGACAGTAAGACTGATTATGTCTCTGTTATAGAAAAGGAAAAATATCTAATTTAAAAGTGTGTAACAATTTTCAAACCAAGGCTATGGTTTCTAAGTCTAACCACAGTATATTGATATCTTATGCTGTTTTGTGATCATGACTATTTAATGCGACAAACTGACTTTTAAAACACGATGCAGTTGTTAAAAAAAACAGGATTCTATTGTTGTTTTCATCTGACTGTTTAAAACCAAAGTGTTTCCAAACAGCTGAGTTGGTTTTACTGCTCTTCTTAATCAAAGTCTCTCCTCCTCTTATCTTGGCCTGAGCTGAATTTGGAGTTTTAAGGAAAGGCTAAATTAGATCTCGGTAAAGGAAAGACCAGATAAAATACACTATGCCAAAAAAAACTTAATCAATATAATGTTGTTTTGTTATCCTGCATTAAAATTAATAGAGTTCATAATTGCATGGAAATTCAAATTTTGCTTAATTGCATATCCCTAACTGAGACCAAAACCTGTGAGTTTCATCTAGTTTCATTAACCCATATCCATGTGATGCCTCTGTGGAGCTGTTATTGACTGGTAAAAGTATAGTGGTCTGATGAAAGCTGCATTTTTAAATATTGTTATATTGTGGCAAAGGAACTGGTAATGCATCGCAGTAATGGAGTTTATTTTTAGTTCATTAATACAATCTCAATCAAGTGATTAGGCCAATGTTAAAAATCTTTTTTTTTTGAATGTATTAATTTATTTTTTAAATATTATTATGATGTATCCTTTCTGAAGGAAAACTAAGGCACGAACCTAAACCACAGCCCAAAGACCGACACATGATCCTTATCCTAAAACTGAGGCACAAATCGAAACTGTAGCCCAGAAGTTGACACCTGAACTTGGCCCAAAAACAAGACAGGAGCTGAAACTGTAGGCTAAAAGCTGTGATGTGAATCTGGCCAAATATTGAAATACGCTGAAAATATGTCCCAGAAACCGAGATATGATTCTGACCCAAAAACGGAGGCATGAAACACCGTAGCTAAAAAATTGAGATTTGAACGTAGCCCAAAAACCACAACAAGCTGCAATCTGAAACAGAAATGGAAATCATAGTACAAAAAGCATGATGTTAAATGGGTCCTAAAGCTAAAATTTTAGCCCAGAAAGCGAGTCGTGACGCGAAATTGGTAGACCAAAATCTGAGGCAATAGCTGAAACTGTGGCCCAAAAAACCGAGACAAGAGCTGAAACGCTAACCTCAAAAACTGAGGTATGAACGCAGACATGAATCAAACTGTGGTATGAAATACTTCTGATGTAGTGTTTTTACATTAATTTAAGTTTAGATGGACAATTGCACATGGAATAAAATAAACAAAAATGCTTAAATGCATTGAGTCCATTTGATTTGTATGCTGTGTAAATGATGGAATTTTCACCAAAGGTTTACGATCACGTTTCACGTCTCTTTTGATCACATTCTTGTTGCGTCCTTCTCCCTTTTCCATCTCTTTTTGTCCCCTTCATTCTGTTTTTTTTCTCTAAGGTGAAGTCCTGGCTATTGTGGACCACATCCAACTCCATTAAGGGCCTTTCCACGCCACATATGCCCACTCACACAGTAACACAGTCACATACTGACACACACAGTTTGGAAAAAAAAAACAAACCCAAAAAACATGACATACACACACAAATGTACCTCCATCACCTTTACACACACACACACACACACACACACACACACACACACACACACACACACACACACACACACACACACACCCCCTGTCTGTATTGTACACGTAGCCATGGTGTGTATACTGCTCTCCCCCCTCCCCTGTCTCTGTCTGGAACACATTACGTAGGCCAGTGGCTTGTGAGCGCTGACTGGGCCTCGGGGAAGAAAAACACAATTATTTCAGCCCTCAGCTATTCATGCAAAGGTGACAAAAGCTGGTATGAAGTATGAAATCCCAAAAGTTTCTCCCGTGCCGCGGCCGACAAATTGGGATTAATTTGCGCTTGTGTGCACGCGTGTGTCTCCAAAGTTTTCACCTTTGCTCATTTCCCATTTCTTAAATAGTTTGGAGAACTCAAAAGGCCTAATTTATTGTGTCAGAAAGAAGAGCGTGTGCATTCGCTTGGGTTGTTTGTATGTGAATGCAATGCTAATTTTAAATAATATATGCTTTATAGTTCAAAGACTGAGGCATGTAAATAATTTCCTGTGCGTTTGTGTGTGTGAGATTGTAAGAAGGCGGGAGGTTCCTAGTATGGGATCACACATTCACACATGCTTTCCAAATTAATTTAATCTAATTAATTGCCGTGTGGAGAGAGGACAGATGCTTGTGATTACCCCCCACTTCCAGACCCCTCCCTGGGCGCACTCACACACACACACAGACACACAACTGTTACCACCCTAAACGCTGCCATTTTCTGCCACTGTGCAGCTAAAAATATTATTTTAATGCTCTGAAAGCACATCAGCAATTTGTTGGCTAAATAAGGAAACAATGCAGTCACATTATGGAGGAAATTACCCCACAATTCAGCTTAAAGTGAAAAAAAATAAAACATTTATAAGGAGAGTGTCTGTTTCTCCTTTTGTGCCAATGTGGGTATATTTTTGTCTTTGTGTAACTGCACCTGTGTCTGGGGAACTCTGTATTTGGCTGTGTTTCCAGCCAGTTATGTGTTAGGGTGCTGTGTGTGGCTGTGGAGGCCGGGTGGTCCCTCCTGTCGCCCTAATAGGCTTACTGGCCCCTAATCCACACCACGCCACCCTGTCACATGGCCAGTCTGCTGACTAACTGCGACCACTGCCATAGAGGTTTGTGTGCGTGTCTCCCGAACTACATCTCTGTGCTGTTGTCATGCTTGTCTGTAACTCAGCATGTGGTAGCTGGTGTCCAATTGAGACACTGAATATGTATTTTTTTTATTTTTTTATTTTTTTTGTATTTATTGCATGTTTGCGTGTTGGACAAACAGAACACAATCATGTGTCTATAAGCCACATTTTCTAATTTACATTCGTGTAAGTTTACAAACTGGATTTTTGTTTGGAAAAACGTTAAGGAGAAATGCTAAATTATTTTAGTTCATGTCACATACTACCTAATTTAATTTCAAGTGGGCCGTATCTTGAAACTGTTGATTTTGTCCAGAAAGTTGTTTCTTACAAGGAAAAGAAAGTTTGACTTCGACTGCACTTCAGAAAAAATACAGAGGCCTGTAACTGTCACCTGACACATTTCAGTCTAGTCCTCTGGGTGTCGAAAATAAAATAACCCCGAGATTCACAAGCAGCATCAGTGTCGAGGTACTGTTGCATGTTGGACACCTGGCAAGATTTAAGCTAATTTAAATCTCCCTATACTTGTGTCACTTCTAACTATAACACTTGTAACAAAGACATGTTTTTCCACCACCTTTGCTCCATTAGATTTCAGTTCAGGATTATTTAAGTAACCAAGAAATGACATCATTACAATGAAACGCTACTATTTAAATCAAAGAAACATATCAGCATTGCTGCTGTGCCCTCCTGTCTTACTTAAATGTGGTATGACAGGTAAGAGGCGGGGCTTTTGTCTACTAGATACCTGTGAAACTGTGACTCAGCTATCTGGCTCGATTTAACAATCAGATATCCACTCTCATGACGTGATTCAGTTGAATGAAATACAATATATTGCTTCCTGTTGCACACTAGAGTGGAAAGTTTTAAAAACCTTGGAAATCTGGCCTAAATTTGACACTTCAAAACAGTATTTTCAAAATCTACAAGGTTTTCAATGAAGCAGAAGTATAAAGATACTGATTTGAAACGTGCCTAATACAAACTTTGATTATTATCATATTTTATTTTACTTTGCAGTAATTTAATTAATGTCTGTATAAGAAGGTCTTGATTGTTTTTCATGTTTTTGTGTCAGTCAAAAGAAGCTTTATTACAAGTTAATTTACCATAATGGTAGCTGACTTAATTCAGAAAGGACTCAACAAATTCAGAACTAGAAGCAATACTGAAATGCATCTTTTTTGTATGTGTCTGTAACACTTCTATTGAGATTGCAGCTCTCACATATACTCAGACACACAGAGGCACCTTCTGATTTGCACAGCTTTTGGCACACAGCTGCTTGGCACACACCGTGTGTGTGTGTGTGTGTGTGTGTGTGTGTGTGTGTGTGTGTGTGTGTGTGTGCACGCATCTGTTTTTGCTTACATGCATACATGCACATGTTTGTTAATTAAACTGATTAAACTGTTGCCCCTGACAATGTGGGGCTTTGCTTCTGTCCTTGCATCATCTTTTTCAGTTTCCTGTCTGTGTGGGTGTAGTTTTGCTTTTAGTCCCGTTTTCTTTTGTCTGCTTTGATTTTTTTTTCTTTTTTTTTTTTTAAATCCTTGCTTGGCTTATTCTTTCGTCTTTTGTCCTTCACATGCTGTGTGTGTGTGTGTGTGTGTGTGTGAGACATATGTTTACTGTGTGTGTCTTGTGCATACAGTTTGTGTATGTTGTTTACACTTGGATGTGTGCATTTGTATTTGTGTGCCTTGTCCCACTGGTCCAGGTTGTGACCTCGGCTTTCATCTCCTTGGTTTGAGGCGCCTGCGGCCTGCTGCGATCCGCACCCGGCCAACAACGCAGCAGATGTCACCAGACACTGACAGTCATATGCACACCATCACAAACACACACAGTTTGTGTCTTTCATACAGTATTTACACATATGTGCACACAGGCTCTCGGCATGTATCCACATACAGCATGTAATGTCCCTCTCAGACACATATAAATGTATTTATATTACACACACGCAGAAACCAGCTCAAACAGGCTTTGTTTTTGCCTCATACAGTGTGATGTTTGACCCCATAACACAAGTGTCACCTGCAAAACATCCTGTCACCTACCTGTGTCGCCTTTGTTGTAGACCTCGGAGTTAAACCAGATTCATAATGTTGTTAAAAACGTGGGTCTGTCTTTATTCATAACATGCTTCCAATATTGTGTTAAAACTGTAATGATGAAATCTGCTACTGTAACAGCTGTATTTGGAGACAGCTTGCCTCTCTGCTTTTAAGATTAAGCATAAAAGTTTTCTTTCTGATAAACCTTGATCAGGTGACCCTGAATCCTTGTTCAGTCAAGTTATACTGCAATGGGCCTAGGCTGCTGGGGGGTGCTTCCCATGATGCACTGCTTCTTCTCCACTCAACTCTTTTCACCCAATTATACAAAAATAATAATAATACATTTTATTTGTGGGTGCCGTTCTAAAACCCAAGGTCAACATACAAAGCATAAAAGTAAAAAGGATAAAAAGAACAGCATTAGACAACAATTGGATTCAGTGTTTAAAGAGAGTAAATGGTTTAAACAGATGTATTTTGACTTGAATTAGGGAGGATGATATCACAAGTAGTGAAAGTGCATATAACACTTTGCATTTAATCATTAGTTATGATTCATCTGAGTCTGTGCCACAGTGTGTGTCTTTTATCCAGTCTTCCTCCCCTCACCCCAGGTGCAGCAGATGGCTATCACTTAATTTTAAAATCACTTTCAATCAGAAAACCTCCAAATAAACTAAAATTACATCCATGTAGATGTATAATTCAAAGTGAACTGCCTTCTTACCTACTAGCTAATGTGGTCTTAAATTATGATCATGGCTGCTGTCCCTTGCTGACGCTCAATGTGTACAGACTCGTGCCAGTCTTTAACACAAATTAAATGCAAATTTAAAAAGATAAAGTGGTATGGTAAAATGATTGTACATGAAATCAGTATTATAAACGGTGATGTCATCTTGAGTGCTTTATATTATAAGGTAAAGAGCCTAAAATATTAGCCTCTGTTTTTAAATAATTATTTCTGAGCGCTACTGTCTCAACAAAGTCTCTCGGTCGTACGTTATTGGCCGCCACACCCTCTCTTATCAGTCATCTCTGAGGTTGTCCTCTATCACTTCATTGCCTCACATGCTGTCACCTGCCCTTCTCCTCAGTCGGCGCTAATCCGACTTTACCTTCTTGTCTTTGTCCTCATCTCGCCTTGTTTTTGGTGTCATGTGTTACATGGCGATGATGGGTGGTCAGGCAGTTGTGGTGGGGCGTGAGGCGCAATTGGAAAACGGCTGCGGAACAGTTATTATCTCTTGGTTATTTATTTTTCCCCTGTGCGACTTAAGATGGCTGCTTGTGATGGAGACAGGCCTGTGTGGCCCGCAAAACACTGTCCTCTGTAAATGCCCATGTTTATCCACAAGCTTGACCCAGTGGGTCTGAGTGGGTGGGTTTCTCAGGAGATGCCAGTGATGGTTATGGTGAGATAGAACGTTTGTGCGTACACAAAGGCTTTTATGCTAAACTCCAGCTAAACTACTGTGCAGGGAGACTGGTTTGACATTATCTTTTTCAAAATCTGCTCACAGTGAGTACGTGCGAGTGTATGTTTGTATATGACCGTATTAGGAAGTGAACACACGCACACACACACAGAGTTAAACTAAGGTGACTGTTCTGCTAAGTGGCAATGAATAGGCTTTAGTGATGTGCTCTGATGCCACTGCTAAGCCATTCACTGACAGTTAGACTGATCCCTAAACATGCTCTGTTTGCGATATAAATCTGTTTTTGGAATACCGTACCCACAGTCTGGGATGAGGAATTTGAGGTCGTTTATGCTAAAAAGGCATACATTTTAGAAAGTGTTAGGAGTTGAAGTGAAGGACACTGTATCATGAACCCCTTTCACCTTCAAGAGGCCAAATTAGGTCATTTGCAACTGAGTGTTTCTAGCTATATTTTATATGTTAATATGTTTATTTGCCATTGAGGGTTTAGACATTATAGACTTTGATTTTATTGTAATTTGATTTTAATGATTCCATAAACTGGACATCTCCTTTTGACAGTTATAAACAGGGGCTGCAGATCTCTCTCTGGGATGGAAAGGTGTAAATAAGTCAGATAAAAGACAGCTGTGTGAAGCATTGCATTTCTGTACTTTGTATGAAAAATGAGCAGATGTATGTAGGCTGTAGTCTAGGTCAGTCACTGCCCTAGCACTACACATACCTACATCCTGGATATGCACGATGCTAACAGCATTAATGTTTTAGCTGCGTTTTATAATATGCTGTAGTTACTGAACAATGTGATTAATGGTTTTAAATGGCTCTGAATAAAGCACAGGATTTATGTATGATTGATATTTAACCTTGTATAATAGATTGAGCTGAATGTTCACTTGTTTTCTTACTTTGAGACTAATTCATCTGATTTATGTTTTCCCTTTTTACATTTAAATAAATTAAAAAAAATATTTTAGACTTAGTTATACACAGAAGTTCTGAAGGTACAGAGATTTGATAAGCACTCTGACTATGATAAGTTTGTTGCGATTTGTTGTCTGTCAATGTATTGTTGAGGGACTAGTTCATTTTAAAATTGGGTTCAAAATAATGCAAGCATATGCCGTCGACTCAAACATATATAAACATACATTACATCTAATTCCTTCCCAGATTTTTTTAAAATTTCTTTTTACCTTTAAGATTTTTTTTAAACAAGTTATGATCATTAAGCTCCTCAAATATATAATTAGCTCAGTGTAACTGTTGAACGGTAACAGTGAGGCAGACAAAGTAAGGAAAACAAAAACCAGAGAACTGTTCTGACTTAACATAATTTACATTCAGTTTTTCATCTGATAACGATCCACAATAAGAGCTAAATCGTTTAACCTCTGACTGGCAGTTTATGCTCATCATTGTTGTTTGGTGAGCATAGCTGTTGTTTGTGTACAGCGACATGAACAAAAAGTGATATCACAGCTTCTGGCGCGTGCTGCACTTTGGTGTCATTTCGGCATGTTGTACATCAATTGTTGTAACCTGGTGAGGCTACTGTACAGGTGGGTTGGTCTTTAGTGGCATTTCAGTCATATGTGAATCTTTTTCACCTCTAATGTAATGATTTTATTTATTTTTTTTGTCAGCGTGATAGGTTACAAGGCTATGATGATGTCACAGTTCACTGAAGCAATGACCAACGTGTCAACCGTAACTGCAACTTCAAACAGCGGTTTCCGATTATCCTTGTGCAATTTTATCTTAATGTTCTGTGATGCTCAGAACAGCTACTTTATTCCAAATATTAATTTGGAATTGATGCAGTTCAATCATTTTTAAACATAATATGTTTCAGTTATTGAACAATGTGATTAATGGTTCTAAATATCTCTAAATAAAGCACACAATTTATGTATGGATGATGTTTGACCTTGTATAATTGACCTGAATGTTCACAAATCGAATCATCTGATTAATCTGCAGTTTAGTAACTTTTAAACATAACATTTTTCAATAACTGAAGCACGTTAACAGTTAGCTTCTATCACATTTACAGTGTTAGCTGTCAATTCTTTTGAGGTTGTAAAAGAATTAGATTAACACAAATGGTGCAGTCACATTATGAGTCTTTGAAAAATGAGATGGATCCATTTGTATCAGTATATCTTTACATGTAAATGCACAGAAACAGAATTTGTGAACCCCATTGTTCTTTCATGCAAAAGGAATTTCCGAGTGCTCATCCATGAACGCTCGCGCGCACACACGCATGCACACGCACACCAGCTCCTTATCCAATCCCTCCACTAATTCCCCCTTGGTAGAAGGTGTTCATTGTTTCTCTTTCATTCTAATCTCCCTCTCTCCCTTTTTTTAAAAATCCATATTAGATTCTCTCTGAGTTGGCCACAATCAGAGCCACTGAAGCAGAGCATCACCCTGCTAGTGCTCTTTGTCTCCCTAGATTTGTCACTTAGCATGGAGAGTACACCTTTGTCATGGAGCAGGGTGTGAGAGAGCCAGACTCTCACTTTGGGCAATTGTTTCTTGTCACAGGCCATCTTAACCTCCTCCCTCCCCCTTAAGCAAATCAGCTTTGCTCTGGATTAGGGCCCTATCATAGCACCGTCAGATCTCAGCAGCCTGCCAACAAACGGCTAAAACAAACGGATTCTGAAAGTGAGAATTGCATGAAAATAATTTCCCCCCCCAAAAAATTCCGATCTTGTGATTACCTGGAAATCGGCCTGTTAAATCTCTGACATATAGAGGTCCCAGTCTGATTAATCTAGAAAACCCTTGAACTTCTTGGTGTCCTCTTTTGTATTATCTGCTGAGAAAGTTACGAAACATGGTGGGAATCATCCAATAGTCATCATAATCTTTTTGGAACGTGTTTATTTTGCAGTTTCATGGTAAGTCATTGTTTTAAGTACATGTCATGTTAAGAGGCTTTGTACTACCTTGAAATAGATACTTTAATACGAATTCAGTCATTGTAGATATTCAAAGGCAGTTTTTCCCAGAGGTCTGGGTGTTAGTGGCGTGGGAAGAGCATGCATGTGCACTCTTGTACATCAGGCTTTCTTAAGTGAACTACCAAAAAACCAGTGTGTCTCTTCTGCAAATACTATAATTGTAAAAGGCTTTCTGTAAAATGAATAACAAAGCAATAAAATCAGTGTTATTTACAACATTTACAGTGAACATCTCCAACTTCAGCTGGAGAATGTAGTCCTTGTTCTGCAGCCTTGTTGACCTCGAGCCTGCTTTCCAGCTGCACCTGGTTCATTGTAGTTAACGCCACTCCAGCTCACAACACATCTCCATCATCACCAGAAGGAAAACTACAGTCACCTGCTGCAGTCCAGCATGGTGGAGTATGACAAACTCACTGGAAAGAGAGCTAACGGATATCAACGACCACCACAGTAACTACCGGAACAGGAAGTTAGCAGTAGAGAAAGAGCAAGAGTGAGGGAAAGCAAATAGGAGAGCAATTTAGTTTAATTATTTAATTTGACTAATAATAATAGTACACACATGTACTTTTATACTGTCAAAAAATAGTTAAAGCTAATTTTCATCTCTTCAGTGGCACTTATATTGTGAATATAGCATAGATGATTTTCTTTGAATAGATTTTGTTTCGCACAGTTGCTGTATAATTAATGTGGGCCACATAAATCTAGTCATTGTAATGTGAACTGTTTAGCCATTTCCGCTCTCCTGCACTACTCCATGACAACTTCCTGATGCAAATTCTCAGCAGCACAGATTCACTACGTTCCTACGTGGGCTGTTCCAATCAAGTTCGCATTTTGGACAAGCTCCATTTCTTTGGTAAAATCTCACAAGAGATCGTTTCCACCTGTTACACATGCACACAGTACCACTTGGACATGGATGGATGCTCTGTGTTCCTCACCCCCATTTTTTGATGCACTTGTATTTCTCGTATATGTTCATAGAAACGCACACTAACTGAGACTTTATTGAGCACACACCATCATGGATGTCTGCCAACATGGTGAATCTGCCCTCCTCGTATCTCAGCTGCTGCTTCATGCAGAGGGAGTAATCGATCTAAGATACAGTAGCTCAGGGAGTGTGTGTGGGGATGGTGATGTTATTGGCCATTTTAGGTCTCTGTGATGGCCAGAGATGGTAAAATGGCTGGAAAAGTGATGAGCAGGCACTTCATAGACCAGGAATGAACTCTAGCTAATCCCGTCGACCTATCTGTCTCTCTTCCTCCCTGCCTCCTCATCACTCTTTACTTTCCTGTTATACCCTCTCCCTCATTTTCTCCATCTTCTTCCCTTTTTTTGACTTGTCTTTTTCGTTAGTTTCCTTGCAATCAGTTTCCTCTGCAATCCA
Source organism: Oreochromis niloticus (assembly GCF_001858045.2). Classification (NCBI taxonomy): domain Eukaryota; kingdom Metazoa; phylum Chordata; class Actinopteri; order Cichliformes; family Cichlidae; genus Oreochromis; species Oreochromis niloticus. The sequence continues at coordinate 7,489,168 of NC_031978.2, forward strand.
GTCTCTTTCCTCTCTGCAGCAGAAGTGCAGAGCCAGGGCTTTTTCCTGCTGGTAATTTATTTTCCCATTAGCCCCCTGTCTGAAGTGCATGCTCTAGGTCTGAGTGTGTGTGGGGGGCACTGAGGGCCACCCCAAAGAAAGACCCGGAGAGTCAAAAAGAGGAGGGCACCCTGGACACACTGATAACGTGGGAGAGAGAGAGAGAGAGACTGGGTTAGAGGGACGGAAATGAAGCGAGAAAGAGATGTGAGATATTAGTTTGGTGTCCATCTAAGCAGTTTTGCTCGTTATGAATTGTGATGCAGACTAATCAGAAAAGTTCAGTGACAGTGACTTATTTCAGTGGCGCGATCACTAATAATTAACTAGTTGATCCAGACATTTAAATAGATTGAATGACAACAGTTTACTGTCTTGAACTAATTCAGATTTCCTGCCTTTTTTTCCTTTTTCCTTTTTTTTTACCTTTTACCATCAGTCAAAAAGATTTTAACCTTAAGATTTTCCAAACTAAAGCTTTTTTTTTTTTTCAGACTGTGTTTACCAAACAACCTGTTCCAAGTTGAACCAACAGAACATTATATGGGCAATGTTCACACAGATTAATTCTAGCTCTCATCTGAATAAATTTTTACAGTGACAGTTTAATTCAGTGTCCTACAAAATCCCTTTGTAGGAGCCTGTTTTTAATATATAGTATATTCATCTGAATGTGTCCATGCCGCCTCATGCTCTCCTTGTTGACTGCCATAGGCCTGTTGAACACTGCGATATATATCTGGCCTCCAGTTTCATAAATTTCATCACTGATTGTGTGATAAGGCAAAAGGGCGCATTTAAAAAAACAAACCAAACTGCAGTTTTCAAATGACTTTAACGAGGTTTTTGCGTACAACTGGTTGGGGATTTTCGACATTATCGTGGCAAAAACGGTAACTTAAGGAGGTTCAGCGGTGATGCCAAAGCCACAGTGTAGCTTGTTTATAGACAAATGTTAGCATTTTACTGTTTGTGATTGTGTTAATTTGAAGATAAGGCAAAACGAGCCAGCATCATAAGCTATAATTTTGCACAGAGCTTAATTTCTGCAATATTTCTGCAATAACCTCAAAGCTGATGGAAACATGATTGCTTTTTCTTTCAAGGACAATTTTGGGTTGACCTACAGAAATTTGCCATACTTGCTACACTGCATTGCTCGATGCGCATTTTTTCTCTGCAATCAGAGCTCAAAATGCACTCGCACTCAAATCAAGTCTGACCTTGGTGGGAAGGTCATGGGAGTATGGATGCCATAGAAGCCTGATGATATATATTTTTTTCCTCCTCCTTTTTGAGTTCCCTAAACCTGCTGACTTGGGTTCTGGCTGTGTGGGGTAGAGATGAAAGCCATTATATCTGGAGATTTCATTAACTCCATTTGGCCTCTAGAATACACCAGTTTTCCATTTAATGTGTCTCTGTGTTTGGCTCTGTGTTACAAGCTAGCCAGAGGTTACTCCCCAGTAAAACGCTCCACTCTCCCAGTTGGGATTAGGCCTTTTAAGGACTGGTTTGTGTGTGGTGCTCCCCCTTTCATCTGCTGCCATCAGAGGCACCCCTACATTAAAGGGATTCCTCTCTCTCCCTCACTCTACACCCATCGGTGTTTCCTCTCTCATTTAAACACACTGTTACGTTTCTTCCTGACTGATTATCAATATGTGTGATAACTGGAGTCTCTTCACAAGTTAATATAGATTGCTGCGTGCACACTTGCTGGATAACGAGATTTTTTTTTTTTTTAATCTCATGAAATAAATTAAATGATAAAGTTTTAGAATGTGGTGTCATTAAACCCAGTAGCGACTATTTGTGTGAGGATTTGCTTTGGGGGGGTTTTCAGCTGGAAGTAAAGTGTTTTTATCAAGTAACTGACCTCTCTGTCGTTAGGTGACAACATTAAAAGAGTTATTTATGCAACAGTTTCATCTGGGATAACTTACACTCTTCTTTTTTTTTTTCTTCCTTTTTTGGGGGGGCCCTAATTTCCAGCCTCTTTAATATTCAGTTAGACCCTTTGTTTTTCCTGATGTCATATATGTTGTTTTATAAAGACAGTAAAGTTTCAGAGCATAAGGTCAGTGTATTTACAGGTGATTGCTGGAAAAACTCTACTTTAAAAAATTTTTCTACTCTTTGTTCTGTATCATGTAATCTGCTGTTCAAATTTTGTTTATGAGGGGCAGCCAATCAGAACAACGTTGTCTAATGTGGGGGTGGCCTTAAATGAAGACAGGCAGAGGTACTTAAGAGTTCATATGGAGCTTGAAATGAGCATAACCAGTCTACTTTAAAGAATTATTACTTTTAGTCAGAGTGATTGTGCTCCTTAGTTTATATTGCCATTCACTAAAGTTTGTACTCTGCCCACAAATGTCCACTGCTGTCCTTCATGTTTTCTGATAACATAATGAAAATACAGGTTCATCATAGCAGCTGGGGAATCAAATGAGATCATGGGAAACAAGTGACAGCTACTACACCCCAAACCCCTGGTAATACCAAATACAAATATGACAAATAAAGAGGTGACAAATTTAGATATTTCTTCATCAAGCTTTAAACTGAGTGTTACTGTAGTGGTTGGAAAATGTTTTTTATCCCACCGTCAGCATCGAACGTGGTTCTCTTGTTTCATGAGTGATTGTTTCTGCACTATATTCAGTTTCTTAGTCGTATACAGAAAAGGGACAGTGTGACTGGCGCTCACTGACATTCAACACCATATTCATCCAGCACTAGAGCACAAACTGTGATGTAATCTACCATCGTTTAAAACAACCCTAATCCCACTCTTGTTGTAACTAATCACCCTCTTTACTCACTTTCTTCCCACACTTTTACTCAATTGTTTGCAGTTTTATTTTTGGGGTGGTTTTTTGTAGTTCATGCCACCCCAGATGAGGTGGTGGTTAGTGAAAGATCATCTAATTTTGGGGCCACAGTGGGAAAATCCACTGGTCCCGTTTCCAAAGTGTATATACATGTGACAATACACATGAAAGCCATTTTCACAGTTCATTCCATTATTAGGACCATTGTTATTGTAATTCAACATAACCAAAGTGATAATATTGCATTCCTTTTATGTCTATTGTTGAATTTAAAATACACACACATACACACTGCTTGGGGGAAAAATAAATCCTCTCATATAATAGTAGCAGATGAATAAATTGGTCTTAATCTGTGTGTGGATGTGTGTGTCTATAACGCCTATAGTGCAGCATTCATAGGTGGTATGTAAAACGGGCAGCCTTATCAGTTATCAGGGGAGGCCAAATTGACACAGAGGAATCACTCCATTGTGTGCGGATTCAAAGAGAGATGTGAGCACATTGGATGTCTCCATTTCCAATAACTGTGACCTTGAGGCAAGAGGAATAGCACTGTACCCCCGCGTCCAATCTGCTGACTGCTCGATTCAGACAGAGCCAGTTGATTTTGGGTGCTAATCGGGGATACCTCAGGGTTATTCTAAAGGGTAAATTGCGTTTGGCTTTTATTGTTTCTGAACCGTGTGAATGCAAATCGGAAAGGCCTGTGTGGGGTTGAATATTTATAGTCTGTCTTTTTTAAACTTTTAGGTTCAATAGTGTTGCATTTAATAACAGAGAAAGGAAAAAAAGCTATTAAAGGATGACAATTCTTTTCAAAATGTAACACACATGTGAATTTTATCATGTGCTGCCTTCATGTAGTCTGACTTCAGCTGACCTCAGGTTGCCCATTTTACCCCAGTTCAGGATTGTTTTTGTTTATGTGGTAGCAGGCTTAAGTCAGATAATCATCTGCTTGATGTGAAACCAGCGATTCATCACGTCTCATTATTGTTATAATACTAAAGCCATGTTTTTATCTTCAGTCTATCTCAACAGCATACTAAACAGCACCACAAACTCTTCAGTTATAGGCAGATTGGCTGAAAAGTGCATACTCCAGAACTGTGTATGCATAAAGTAAAGACGATTGCCATATACATATATAAGTGTGTGTTACTTGTCTGTACATGTCTCTGTTGTTTTTGGCCATTTCATGAACAAAACTATATTTATTTTAAGCTTCAATACTTAGAAAATAACACAATTTAAATATCCAGGAAAAAAACATGATATTTGCATTCATGAAGCTAATGAAAATAATATGTAAATATACAGTAAATGTCCTTAATTATAATCTCTGTGAGTTTGACCAAGTAACCAACCTGAGGAAGCTTTGACTTTCACAACCCATTAAATTTGTCCCTGACAAATGCCACCAATAAAGGAAAATGTAACCCACACAAAATTTATTCCAAATGAACTTGTTAAACCATCAAAATAAAGTGTAAACAGGTAAAGTCTCTCGAAACTAAACTGAAACTAAATTTTATTCAGAAGAAAAATGTAAAACTTTTTCTTTTTTTAAAAAAAATCAAAGCTGCAATATCGGCCACCAGTGGAGTACAAATAGTACAATGTATACTTGATTGTATTAGTGTATGTTAAGAATATATAAATAATGTTTAAATTGATGGTGAATGTATCTCCTGTGGCTCAATGGAACGTTTGTTTAAATCAAAGCCATTAGCTGATCGTGTGTGTGTGTGTGTGTGTGTGTGTGTGTGTGTGTGTGTGTGTTGGACATCTTTGTCTGACGTGGTTTAACACTACCCAACGGTCTGTTTCAAACCAGGTCTAAACAAAGAAGGCAGGTTTCTTTTTAGCACTCAGTATAATTAATCCATCCCTCCCTGACAAAAGGGTCCCTACCCCTGCTTTTCTCCGGCCCGTCCCATTGGCATTTTAGGGCAGAGAGATTCAGCAGGACCCCCGGGCACCCTCCTGCCCTGACCCCTGCCCCCCACCAGGGGAGCATCTGTGGATCGATCCAGGGCCAGCTGGCACCAGGGGGAGACAGGCAGGACTGGTAGTCTAAGACGAGGTCTGCTCCAACAGAGATACACCCTTCTTGAATGGAGTTTATAAAAAATGAGGCACTGTGGTAGTTTCAGGTTTGCATGCTCTTATTTATTTATTTTTAAGAACAGCCTGAATTTTTTGAGTTACATAGATTCCAAGTAGAAGCTTAACCTTGATCTCTGTTGATGCACTGTAGTTGTAAAAAGATGCAACTAGGGGGCAGCATGCAGCCATCACCCCTCCCTCCTTTATATCCTCTGCCTGTGCCCGTCTTCGTCTCCTACTCCTGCTGTGCTTCCTCTGCACACACATGCACACATTTAGTCCTCCTCCTGGCTCAGGAAAAGAGCATATTGATAGTTCTATCCTCTCTGTAATAAATTAAACTTCTACATTGTCCTCCCTTTTCATTTTACACATTGTCACAACCTCCTAGTCCCTCTAATCCCAGTTACCCCCTCCACTTCCCCGCTCACCGTCACCTTTTCTCACACACACATTGATTGACAAGTAGCATCTGGGGAAATGGAGCACATTCCCATTGTTTGCTGCCACTACTCAAATCTGTTGAAATGGTTATTCCATTCTTCCGTCAGAGTATTTGCATATCCTTAAGTATTTCCTATTTTCCCCACCTCCCCTTTCTCCCCATCCTCCTTTTTGCTAAATCCCCTCTTCTTAAGTGTTTAGTGCATTTGGAAAATTCATTCATAAAGTATCTGCATGCGCTATTAGCTTAGTATAATAGCCAGGGTGTAATCTGCAGAGAGATAAGAGGTGGGAAGAGAGTGCTTTTTTTATTTTTTTATTTCCTCATCTTCTTCCTGTCCTGATGGGGCTGCTCTGTGGACAATCACTGTGCCGATGATATGTCATTATGTTCCCCAGCCAAAGCGACAAGGCTCAAATGTCAAGAGGAAATGTCAAGAGGCCTTGCTAGTCAGTCTGTTGGATTCTTCTGTAGTTTTTATTTATTTATTGGTCTGAGAGAGGCGTGAGGTACTAAGGAGGAGGCAAAGAGGGAGAGAGATGGAAGGATAGGATGGTTCATAGCGATGTAGTGTTGAATATCGACAGGAGATGGAGAAATGGAAAGGTGGAATAGAGGCTAGAGATACAGATTCAGATCAGCTGTTTTCACTCCAGACCAAGGATGTATACAAACTGGGTTCACACAGTCTTTGGCTCTGCTCTACTCTACTGCTACCACATGCCAGCTGCTTTAGCCTCAGCAGTGTCAAACTTAGTTTCACACTGTTTAAGGCCACACCGGGAAATGACAATGGCATTAGGGGCCACACATTTAAAATGTACTGATAATCTTGAGTTTCACTGAAAGTACCATGTTCATATAGCCTTTTTATAGACCATTTTGCCCACTTACACCCTTATTAATGTATTCTGATTACAGAAGACGACTGCCAACTCAGAACAATTTTTTTTCACAAGCTGGTTCTTGCACATTTCTACAAGTCTTATTGTGTTTAATTGGGCCAAGCATCCACCCATCATCCATCCAGGTGAGAGTCACAGAGGCAGTAGTCTAAGCAGCAATCTGCAGACCTCCCTCTCCTCCAGCCTGTCCTGCTTCTGCCCCCAGGGTCTCCTTCTCTTGGATTTGCCCAAAACACCTCATCTAAGAAGCATCCAGGTGGCATCTTAGTCAAATGCCTGAACCACCTCAACTGGCTCCTCTTGACTTGGAAGGGTAGCAGCTCTGAATAACTCAGCTCTTCACCATCTGTGTAAGGTTGAGCCCAGACACTCATTTATACCACTTGTATCCATGATCTTGTTTTTTTTTTGGAGACCACCAGAGCTTATTTGGCCATAGGTGAGGGCAGAAATCAGACCAACGACTAAATCAACAGGTTTGCCTATATGTTTAGCTTTCTTTTCACACAGCAGACCAGTACAGGCCAACCCATCTGCCAGTCTGCTGCTGCAATTCTCTTTATTCATCCTCTACTCTAAAAACATATTTCCAACCCAGAATGGGTACTCCACTCTTTCCCAGCTGAGATCCCAATTCTCATCCCAGACCACTCCAGTGGAGGTTTCCCCTTGATGGAGTCAGCAGGACCACATCATCTGAAAAGACATAGGCTCTCTCACCTCAGAATAGTCTGTCTCAAGCATCAACTTTCCGTATTTGTTTCATTATGTGTTATCAAATTTGTTAGCTTGTAGGTAAAATATAATTTGACATGTGCAAAGTTCATATAAAGTCGTGAAGGCTTGGATTGTCTACTTCAGCGTTTATTGTATCCACTTCTTCAGTATTTCCGGCCACAGTTATTTGCAGTTTGAGTATCACATGTTGGTTCTCATATGGTTGGCCTGTAACACTTTTAATCTCTATTTGGAGCTTACATAGTTTCTCTCTATATTACCAAAAGCTTTACCACTCTGTACTGATACAAATTCTGTGAGTGTGAGTGTGAGAGTGTGTGTGTGAATACCCTGCAGTCCTCAGCGATAAGGCTGAGATTGAGTTTTCCCCACAGAGCCATAGCGTCCAAGGAGTGTGTGTGTGTGTGTGTGTGTGTGAAGACATCAGGAAACAGGCAATGTAAAGAGCTTGTATCGCTTTATCTAGCCTATCCGCCAGAGTGTATGTGTATATGTATATGTGCTCTCAGACTGGTGTAGTGTGAAAGGGAGCTTGCTGGTTTGCTTTGTTCGGTATTGTGCGCATGAGAGGATGAATCCTCAGGGCTCGATTCACAGCTGAGACAAGTAGGTATTTTTCTGTGGTATAGTTGGATGCAGCTTTTAGACAGCCATGCAGTGAAATGGAGACAAAAAGCGAGAGCAGGCAAAACCAGGCATTTTAAAAAGGAAAGGGAACATGTGCCGTACCACTGCCTGCTGCTTTCATTGTGGCTGACCTGTGAAGGGACGTGTGAGACAGGTTGGTTTTGGTGCTAAGATCAGTGCCTTCTCCCCTGCAAATAGGGGAAAAACATTTAACCAGGAAACACTGCAGTTTCACATTACAAAAACAGAATCAGTTAAAAGAGAGGAGGCACAAGAGAACCGAGAGGGGCATGGTATGTCAGTGGTATCAACACAGCAAGGAGGTGAAACAGCCTGATATTCACTGACAGCATGGTGCTTCCATAGCAGGCAGAACCCATCAGTTTTTGTTGGAGGGAGGGCAGACAAAAGGCTGGAACATCCCCAACTGTTTAGTTTCCATATCTAGCAGTCAGTGACAAGGCTTTCCGGCAGTTCTTATTTTTAACACACGGTCCTCTGGTGAGCAGCTTGCATTCACACACACACACACACACACACACACACACACACACACACACACACACACACACACACACACACACACACACACACACACACACACACACACAGGGCCATGTCACTGATTGTATAACTCTTATCACCTGGTCTGTGGCATATTCCCAAATTCCAATTTGACTGCTAGCCCCTGGCCCAGAGCCCATCTCTGAAAAGAAGTACAGCAAAAATGGCTTCGGCGCAGACCTTTGATAGGAAATATCAGGAAGGATTTTACAGCAGAATTCACAATGAGGAATTCAGGAGGGACCCACTTCTAGCTTCTTCTGGATTTATATAAACCTGACACTGTGATGAGCCTTCAGTTTAACCCTCTCCCAGCACTTTATTAAAGTTTCAAAACAATTAAAGGTTGAGTTTAATTTTTTTTTTTTTTTTTCTTAAATTCTGTCTGTCCACAGGAGTCTCCATCAGGGCGGAGGAAGGCCTTGGCCACTAGCAGTATAAACATGAAACAATACGCTAGTCCGATGCCCACACAGACAGACGTCAAGCTGAAGTTTAAGCCCCTGTCCAAGAAGGTGGTGTCGGCCACGCTGCAGTTCTCCCTCTCTTGCATTTTCCTCCGCGAGGGAAAGGCCACGTAAGTTTTCGTCTTCTTATAATATTACCCACATCCTTCTGAAGTGGTTACACGTTGCGATATTCAGCAGTGTTCTAAGTTGTTTGTAACCCTCACTAGTTATAACATTAAGTCTGATGCATGTAGGAATAATACCTATCAAATTGGGCCCAAAACCCATGTTCACGTCTTCCTTGTTCTGTTGCCTTTGCTGGTGTTGAGTTAATCAGTGTGTCGTTTCATTGTATGTTTCAAAAGTCATTTAAGCAAGTACATAGTAATATTAAATTTTGTTGCGCGCTGTCTTTCATCACAAAACTGTTACAGCATTCAACTTTGAATGTCTCACACTAATGACTGATTGGAGCCACAGATATCCGCATGACTCTTTTACATTGGTCACAATTAATTTTGGACAGTCTGACTTTATTAGGCTGTAATTTAGAGTCTAGTGATGAAAACATTTTTTTTATCCACTGAAGGGTATGGAAAGATATCAAAAAAAAGTACTAAAGTTGCCAAGTTTGCAGCAAAGAGGACAAGTAAAGCTGTTGATAATCCCTGCTGTGAGTAAGAGAGTAGCCATTTGTAGTAATTTGTTTTACCCTTTGCAAACCAGTAACAGATGCTTGGTATAAAAGTCTAGCTAATACCCTTTTTATGTCACTTCTAACCAGAGGTGACTGAAAATCTAAATTTTCATTGTTAGTCTGTTAGAGGGTGAAATTTTGCTGTTTGTTCTGTTTATCAGTTTAATTTATAGGTACACACACACACAAAGACACTTGTCAATCATTTTAAGATATTGAACCACCATCTTTCATTTGAAGACATGCTTTCAGTCCGTGTTTTCTGTTTGTTATTCATTTTAATTTGATGGCAGCAACTTTCATTTAAAGATACCCCTCCCCACACACACAAACACATATACACTGAGCATGAGCAAAGCGGCGAGGCCTTTGTTGTGTCGCGGATGGCGGGTCGATGGCGCGTAACCCTTGTTAACCCTTCGGGGAATGATGTCGACCACACACAAACAAACTCCATCACAGCAGTTCAAATGAGCCCATGGGCCTGGGAAACACCAAACACAAAGAACAGAGAGGAGAATACAGCGATTATGATGGAGCGGTGGTATCGAGGGACTGTGGGGAGGGGGGGAGCACAGACGACTACATAAAATACAAGAAATGATGTAGAAATGCATCAGTGGGGCAGAGGCTGGAGTCAAAACCAAGCTTTAAAGAAGCTTTAAAATGTGAGGGAGGGGTGTTGAAGTTTAGGTGTAAAAATAGTCGTCTGGAGTGAAGAAATGATTGAAAGAGATGGATTCTAAATGTATGTGGGGTGTTTAGGTTAAATTGTGCTATCTGTTTTGAAGTTTTTCAGCTGCATGTAAACATGTATTTCTCTATCTATGTATATAAATTGGGTTGGGTTTTTTTTGGCTGGTGGGGTCCAGTGATGAGGACATGCAGAGCCTGGCCAGCCTGATGAGCATGAAACAGGCGGACATTGGCAACCTGGATGACTTTGAGGAGGAGAATGAGGAGGATGAGGAGAACAGGGTCAACCAGGAGGAGAAAGCTGCCAAGATCACAGGTAAAACACTGGAGAAGCACTTTTTTATTTGGCTTTGTAAGATCACAGATTTATCTGCTGAAAGTCATTGAAGAGTCTTTTGGTCATTTGATCAAAATCCCAAAAATGCCTGAAATTTCCCAGACTTCCTGAAGAATAAGCGCAGGACCCAGGCTTCATTTGGGGCATTTACTTTGCTTCTTGGTTTCTTTGTTTTCCCCACCTTATGCCTGTGTGTGTGTGTGTGTGTGTGTGTGTGTGTGTGTGTGTGTGTGTGTTGCTACAAATACGAAAGAGAGAGTTTGTAAATTCATGAGCTTTATTTGCCGTGTATTGTCTGCTTCAGGGTGTTTTCTGTTGCTTTGACTTTCCCACATCCTTGTTACCCCTCATTCCCCTTGTCTTGTATTGGTCGCACTGGCAGACTGACGGTGGCTTGGCTCCTTCCTTACATACATGATTCATTCTACGGTCACATGTACGGGCCACGCTGCTTCCTGCTTTGCTTAATCCAACTTTTCAAAGCGCCACCTCTTCATGTTAAGCTTCATGCTTTCTCTCCTTTCTTTTTCCTGCTCTTCATCTCATTTATATGTATATGCATTGAGCGTCTACAGCTACGCTTCACTAGCACACATCTCTGAATCAAAGGACGGGCCGGGCTGCCAAAACTCGCTGCTATCATATTCTTGCCTGAATGGTACCTCCGGAGCAAGCCAGCAAGCAGCCCCAGCAATACTAACACTAGGCTAACCAACGCATACGCTGTAAAACACATGTTCTCTTTTGTCTTTTTATATGCTGTATGTAAATTATGAAACCTCAGTAAACCTCTCTGTGTATGTGTATGTGTATGTGTGTGTGTTTATATAGGCTTGTTAGTCATTGTTCAGTATTACCTCTTTACTTATCAATCTGGAACCTGAAGCTCTGGAGGCGTGTCAGAAATGTTATTTTAAAGTAGATATATGAAGTTTTTTCTTCTTAGCTTTTGGCTCTGTGCATGCATTTAGCACTGCAGTGCTGATGCAGTGTTTCCCACAGAACACTGTTTCCTCTGCAAATACTTTATAACTGAGCAATAGTGAGTCTCTACTCCTGGGGATAACCACCTTTTTCCCCATCTTGGATGGCAGTGAGCGATGTCAGTCGTTGTTCTGCTCTGCAGCCTTCAGGAGTTTGACATGTTGGTACATGAACCAGTTCTCCATATGCTGCCAGCTCTGGTTACAGTGCAGAAGAAAGACTTACTTACTCAGACCAGCTGGAGTCTAAGACACAGGGTAGAGCATGTTCAACCCCGGGAGAAGAGACTGTAGAAATGGCTGAATGATATCCACCTCCAAGTGTACACTTTACAGAGAGTCTATGGGAACACCACAGTCTGCTTGTTTGGTGATGATATAATGATGCTTTTTCCAGCTCCAAGCTTCTCCAGCGTTGAATGAGGCTCTGTCCTTTTTAATGTGCTGCAGTGCTTCAGTTCTTGTTTTTGGACCCGACCCCCCCCAAAAAACTTTTTACCCTTCAGAAAACATTCTGGCGTTGAGATTAAGTTTAGTATCAGGACAAATCTGGACTGTTTTCAACTATCAGTAATGTCCCAGCGCTTTGTTTGTTTTTGGGAACTGAAGGAGTGTTTGGACCTGGATATAGCTACTGATATGAAATGTAGCAGGCAACTAGTTGCCCAGCAAAGTTTGAGTAACACAAGACAGGATGAGCTAGCTGTTTATCATTAACAGGCAGTCATAAATATACTTGATTGAGGTGGCCTGCCCAGGTAAAGTTGGTGTGGGAAGTTGTGAACTTTATAGTGTAGACCTTACCAGCTAAATGGTTGATAGCAGTCCTATTACTACTAACTAAAGCATGCACATTCACACTAGTGTTCCTCTTTACTAATCTGTTTGTACTTGCAGACTTGTTAGTTATAGAACTGATGATAATATAAACCAAACCAACAGTCTGCACTTAGTTATTGTGCAGTGTAATGTGCGGTGTGGATGTGTGTGGACATTCTGGATGGTGTGTGTTATTTTTGCCTTGTTCACTGCTTTTCTTCCTCCCTCCCTTCCTGTATGGACCTGTCGTTTGCAGAGATAGTAAACCAGTTGAATGCCCTCAGCTGCTTACATGGTGATGATGATGATGATGATGGTGGTGTTCCCAAGCGAGCACGCAAAGCAACAGCTAAGCCTGCTGCTTCTTCCCAAGGTCTTTTTTCACCTTTCTTTCACCCCTCTTCATCCTGTGATTCTTCTTTTATTGTCTTGTGAACACTGTGTTGCCTCTTCCTACCCCTCAGTGTCACGGTTTATATCTACATATTTATTTATTTTTTATATTCCCTCCCATAATGTTCTGTCTCCCCCTCTTCCCCTCTCTCTTTGGCTCTACCCTCCCTTATCCCTTGATCCTTCGTGACATTGGTATTGTAGTCGTGTTGTGGTCGTGTGGTACGATTTATCTTCAGTCATGTGGTGACGTGCAGTACGTGGTGTTGTGAACACATCAGTTGGTGTTCATCCTTTTGGTTCCTATTGTTTCTATTATTTGACAATGTGACCTTTCCCACTCTTTTACTGCAATTGGTAGTGAACCAAACCAGGTAAAAAAGAAAAGAAAAGAAAGCTCCCCTTTGTTTTTCTCTTTCAGGTCAAAGAAATATTTGTTTTCTCAAAATAGAATTAATCTTAAGCTAGATGGAAAAAAAAAAAGTTTGACCAATCTGTCTATAAAAACAGAAAACCTACAGTTAATTTAAATTTGGCCACTTTCCCCTACACGCTCGTCTCCTTTTGCACTTCTATGTCAGGTTCAGTGAAGATAGTTGTTTGGCCCCTGGGTCATACCATCAGTGATGTTTCACACCTTGGCTAAATTTAAACAAAGTGTCTTGTTTTTCTTTTTTGCAAGGGCAGAGTTGTAAAACCTTTTCATCTTATTAAAAAATCTCATAAATAAGGGCTTTCCCAGATTGTTTCCTGTGGGCAAATAACTCCAGTCACTGGTTCAGCTGGAAATTACATCCTGTTGGCTAACAGTAATATACAACAAACATAGCTTTGTACTCTCAAGGTTTTCTGAGTTTATTTGGGGTCTTCCAACATTCTTCTGTGTGGATAGGAATAGTCACAAACCGTCACACAGATTTAAACACACACTCTTGGACATGTGCACTTGTCATGGCCTAAAATTGGCCATGAATGTTGTCAGTTAAGTGCTGTTCCTCTTATCAGCCATCACCACTTCACGTAGCCACACTACATATAGACCCAGGACACGTATCTCACAGCACAGTTTTTCTTTATACTAGTTCAGATTTTCATGTTTCTCAGCAACATTTCTTGGCATCTACCTCAGGCACATTTACACTCTTTTCAAACTGACCCACACCCTGGCAGCATGCGATTGAACTACAGTGAGTATAGTGAAGATAAAGTACACAAGTACCCCCTCCAGCTGGGAATTCCATAGCAACACCATGCTTTCGCCACAGTCTCCCACAGTCTCCCACAGTAACACTCCATACCACACAAATTTTCCCAGAATGCCACTGTTGTATATGCTCTGAAGAAGGATGAAATGGTTGAGGAACAAAGGCGTTTAGGCAGTGCTCCCCAGCAAGCGGGATTTCTTATCCAAGACTGAATGGTTCACTCCGAAGTGCAGATTTTGATGCATTTGGCTTTGTGGCTGTTTGTTCATTGCATTTTGTTGTGTAGCTGTTTTGACTCTGTAGTTTAATTTAAAATGACTTTTTATTAAACTCTTTGGCAACAGAGCTGATTAACAAGCTGAACTTCCTGGAAGACGAGGATCAGGATACGGCTCCTGCAATGAACAACAATCCTTTTGATGAGCCCGATGTCGACCTTCATCCCAACCATCTCAACCCATTTGATGATCCTGATGAGGAAGGTATGTGCAGCTTTGCCAGCTTCTGAGGAAAATGCACTCATCTTCATTTAAATATATAATAATTGTAATAACTTGTATATCGTGACTGGCTCTGGTTGCGATGTTCTTGATGTTGCTTTGGGAAAAGTCTTTGGGATGATGAGCAGTGTGGTTTTAAGGTTCTGATGTGCAAATACCGTGAATGTGTATAATCCTCTGTAACTGTATCAGGCTTCAATGCTTTCAGTCAGACACCTAAACCAATATTTTTGTCTGACCACCTGAGTGGACAGGTATTTGTTTTTGAGTGTCACGCTCTCACACACATAAAAGCACACCTTTGCTGCCTATTTGCTTACTTAAGATGTCTTTGATCTGATCTTCAACCTTAAATCCTGGATTTTACTTTCTCGAGTGCATATATTTATGCATGTACATGTGTTCTTTAATGTCCTTATCATCTTCAACAAAGGTTTACTTATTTTGGGGACTGCTGTTTTAATTCAATAGTGGCTGTGTGTAGGATTTGGTTGTCTTTTGTTGGCAGTGAAGGCAGCATGAAGCATTTGCGCAGGCACCACTCAGGAGCCCACACAGGGGACCTGGATCCTTAAAATGTTGAAATAACCTAAATATGATCCACACAAGTCAAATAGGCAGTTAACCTCCTAGGACCTGTTATCCAAATATGTGGACATCACATTTTCTGTTGTCTAGACCACAATACTAAATTTTGCTGTATAAGGGCCTGATATCCTCTTCTCAGAAACTACATCAGGTAAAAAGATAATTTGTTTTTACATTCATCAGGTCCCAATGAGCCCAAATAGCAAAGAGAAATAAAAATGCATGCCAAGAAAGAGTTCCAGTCTTAGGAGGTTAAGGCACATTTATTTTGTTTCTCTCTGCTGTCTATCTCTCCAACATACTGAGATCACAAGCTACCAAAGCTCATGTCAAGTCTAGGAGTAACATGATTTGTTCATGCTGTCAATGCTTTCCGTCCTCTGTCAGAGCCCCCTGCCCAGCCGGTCCTACGGCAGCGGGCTGACGACAGTTCCTTTTATGACCACGACGACTCAAATCCGTTCAACGAGCCAGATGAGCCAGAGACACAAGCATGTCCAGGGAACCCCTTTGATGAGCCCGACCAGGACACGGACACTCAGCCAGATCCAGAACCTCCCAAACCCAGGCAGAGGAAAGGTGTCCGGCCCGTTGACATGAGCAAGTACCTGTATGCGGACACTTCTCACAATGAAGAGGAGCTCGACAAGTAAGATTTTGTTATGCATTGGACAATTGTTTCCTCAGTGTATTTACAGTCCTATAACAAATGAAAATGAATGGTCTTTTTTTTTTTTTCTTTGCATTTGATGACACAGTAACTTTAAATTATGAGGCGTGAACATGCTGTTAAATAAAGAGCATGCACCTTATCCTGTGCTATTTTCCTTTGTTATTTAGAACCAAGTGCATTGCTTTCTAACTCAGGTTGTATATGAAAGATGGAGGTAGACAAAGTGACGAAGCTTTAAGCTTTACTGCAAACTGGACATGTGAGGAGTGGACTTTACTGTGAAGCCAAGGGAATGGCTAAGGGCTTGTGATTAACAAGTCTTTGAGCATGCACGGGTTTAGCTTCCTTTTTGATTCTAATAGTGACCATAAATTACAAAATCAATTTCATGTTTTATTGACCCGAAACCAGTGATTGAGCTTATAAACTGACTGGGAAAGTGTCTACTGTGCTGAAAAAGTGACTATAGGGCCATTTTCCCATAGACTTTTACAACACTGGAAATTGTTGTGCAATCAGAAGAGTCACCCCCTGGTTGCAAATAGAAAGAATGTAGATTTAAGGGTTTCAGATCACTAGCCTCAAGTGGCCATCGGAGGAATTGCACTTTTCTTCATAAGTAGCGATACTTAAAATGCTCAGTTACATTCTCGATTACTGCTGGCAGCCCGAGTCCTGCAGCTCCCCCTCCTTCTAGAGGGGCACTTGTAGGCACAGCTCCCCCCTTCCAAACAGGGCAAAGTGACGAGGCAGCTCTTTCAACAGGAACAAGGGCCCTGTTGTTTCACTGCATTCTTTAACCTTGTCTCCCTCTTCAGTCTTTCCACCCGTCCTCCCCCTCCTCTCCCTCCCATCAACTTGTTGCCCCATACTTTCCCTCTTTCTCCTTCACTTCCTCGTAGACTCTGCTCATTTTTATTTCACCTTGGAGCTCCTTTACGCCTGCTCTCCACCCACACCCTCCCATTCCCTCTTCCCTCTTCCTTCTTCCTGTTCTGCATCATTTCGGTTCATCAGTGCTGTCAGTTACTTTGTAAAGAAGAAAATGTAAAGATGCTTCTATCTGTTGTTGAATTTAAAGATATGATGAATTTGGCAACGGAGGTGCGGAGCAGTTTTTCTTAAGTTTTTTTTTGGGGGGGGGTTATTTGTTTACTTTTTTTTGGTATATGCTGCATTTTAAAAAATTTTCATTTTAGTTAAGTTTGGTGGCTGTGTCGTGCAGTCCTTACTTATAAATATTTATTCTCAGTGGAACTTTCTGAAATTAAAAAAAATGAACAAGAAAAAATTTAGTCATTGAATGCAGCATAAAAAGGTAGCACGTTGTGTATGTGTGAATCTCAGTTTTTACTGAAATGTTAGGCTATTTTATACTTAATAGGCTGTGTCACTTTCTCTAAAAGCTATATATACACTTTATCTTGTGACAGTAAAGGTTGCCAACCTTTAGGGGTTGAATCTTAGCTTCAGAAGGATCCCCACATCAGTGTGAAGTGTTCCCATCAGTGAACTGTTTCACCAATAGTGTGTGACCATCTCCACAAGAGCAGCCGTGCCCAAATTGTCAATGAAAACCCCTTTTGGCCACTGAGCGAAGCCGTCACACAGACAGGCGTATGTTTCACTCCTCTCAGCTGTCCAAAGACAGACAGGAATTGACTGGTGTGTTTCTTTTTCTCTGTCTCTTACATCAGGAGCAGCTCACTGCAGAATAGAAAGTTCAAGAGGGCAGCGCAGTGTTTTGACTGCAGCCCTTTCACATGTCTTTTAGCCAGCGATGGTCTGTTAGACCTTCTCTATAGGCCTGCCTCCTTTTCTTTTCTTCAGTTCCCTCCTTTTTTTCCCCCCTTCTATCACTTTGCAGTAAGACACTGAGTACCTCCAACCTTCTCTTTCAGAGATACCCAGTCAATCAGTTTTTCCTCTCACCCCCTCCTCCTCCTCCATCCAATTCTCTTGTTTGTTTAGGACTGCTTGTTGCATGTTGAGTGAATGTCTTAAGGCCGTGCCCCTGCTTTCATTGCCACCAGCATGCCTGTGTATTGATAACACTGTGGTATGTGTATGTGTATGTGTGTGTGTTTTGGTGCGTGCTTGTGCGTGTGTGTAATGTAGTCGTGCTCTGGCCTGTCTGTCAGTAGTCCACCTTGGGTAGTGAGGATATGAGGTCACACAGTCCTGACCTCAGTGCACCTGCATCTTCTATTAACTTACCACTTTCTGTGTGCTGTTCATTGTGCTGCACCAAACCTTTGTTTCCCTATTAATGAATTTATACATCCAAAGATGTGTTTAAATGGTCCTAATGGTTATTATACGTCATTATAAACAAAATGTTTAATGATTACGCAAAATATATGCATATTTTCTTCTGTGCAACAACCTAATTTTACAAGATAAAAAATTAGGTTTTATATCTTATATAGCAGTCTGTCTTTGAGATGGTTTATGTTAACTTTATTGGCATTTTGGAGACTGCCTTTTATCCTTGTGTTGCTGCTGTAAGTCAGGAAATTTAGTTTTATTGTATAGCCCTGAATCACATGTGAAGGTTTGAAGGACTTCATAGGCAGAAGAGCACATTAAAAACACTAGAAAAAAAGAGAAAAAACAATAAAGTCACTAACATATTAAAACTCAAAAATGAACAAGAAAACAAAAAGAAAATATTTATAAACTTGTATTTAAAAATGAGAATAGGAAGATTTTATATCTGCTCTAAATGTGGCTGAACAGTTAGTGTGGCCATTATAAGTGCTTTTTTTCCCCCCCAGTATAATTCAGATTTATTCATATAGCGCCAAATCACAACAAGACAACAACAACCCCAAGGTAAAGATCTTGCAATACTAGAGAAAAAAATCCCAAGATCACAGTATGCCATGTAAGCAACAGTGGGGAGGAAGAAATCCCCTTTTAACAGGAAAAAATCTCCAGCAGCGCTATCCTCCACCCTCCAGTATCCCCAATTCTGCTCTTTGAAGAATATTGTGTGTCTGTTGGTTTAGCTTTTTTTTAATTTATTTTTAAGATCAGGAGGATCTTAAAGTGCGAGTTGGGATGTAACTGTAATATTTAAGACTTTATATACAAGTATGAATATTTTAAATCAATTCTGTAGGATCATCAAAAACAGTGTAGCTCTGCTGTTCTGAATAAGCTCCAGCCTAGTGAAATACTGTTTTACAGCTCATCCTTTTTACAAATTCGATGGATAAATTACATCAATCTCTCTTTTCCCTTCTTTTCCAGATCCAACCCATTCTACGAGCCAAGGACATTGAGCCCTGTGCAGCAGGGTGCTGGTGGCCCCTCACCTGATGTGGCCAGCAGCCAGAAGAGGAGAGCTCCCCCACCCCCGGGCACCAGCCCTGGGCTCGGCCCCAGTCCGCCACCCCACAAACCCACATCTGGCCCTGATGGGGAGAGAGCCCAGCCCGTTGGGCCCAGCCCAGTGGCAGCAGTGATAGGGAGAGAGCTGGCCTCCTCTTCCCCCAAGGTACGCAGTCCTTGCTGGAATGTAATAAACTTTATTTATCCCCATGTGATGCATGTGAAAAATGCAGAAAGAAATACACTGTGGCTGTCTCTGCAGTGTATCTGGTGCTTAATGAAGAATCATTACTTTCTATTTTGAGAAATATACCTTTTTAAAATAAAGCAAATGTATTTATTTGGGTATTCTTCACTATAACATGAATGCACAATTTAAAATTTTGATTTTAACTTTGATTTCATCAACTACTTGTCGGCTTCGCAGACTCTTCAGTTCATTTAATTGCATTTAATTACATTTAATTCAAATCTCTGAGCTTGAACCCCAAAATTCAACAGATCTCGCCTCATGTCTACTTCCTGTCATTCACTCTGGCTCGTCCGTGCAGCATGTTTTATTATAAGTGAGTGAGTTGAAGCATTTTGAATGTGTTGTGTGTGTGTATGTGTGTGTGTTTGCAGTAGTGTGGCCACATCCAGTGGTCCTTACATTAGCTTTTTTTCCGCCTGCACAGTCTCATCTCCTGCACCATTCTTTATGCTCATGAAACTCCCCAGCTCCTCATTTGAATATAGGTATTTGTTTATTGGGGTGTTTTCATATGTTTATTTATTTATTTAAATTAGGTAAATCATGGCTGGGTCTAATTAAATGGCTGATGGTCACACACACTCACGGCAGGAGTCAGACCACTGGTGGGGAATGATTGGCTGGGGGTGTGGGGATGAGTGGGGGTTAAAATTGTGAGTGTGTGTGTGTAGGGGCTCAATGAGCCTGTGTAGGGCTTAAACACAGGGGGCTTAACTACAGCAGAGCGATCACAAGGGGGTGTTGACCCCCTGTGCCCACGCACACACATACACGCAAACACAGTACAGTTAGTCATACACACACAGGTCCCTCCTCCCCATGCAGCTGGCTAGCTGACTGTTTTAGTGTAGCTGGGCGGTGATGCTGGCCGTCCATGTAATTATGGCACAGTGCCTTTATCACCCAGCTGCAGTTGCCTGTGACCATGGGTGAGGGGGCCTAAACCACTTTAATTACCCAAAGCCAGTGGCCTGTGGTGGGCCACACTTCGCCAAGAGATGCCCCTGCCTCTGGAGCTTGGTGTGGAGGGGGCAAGGTGGGGTGTAGAGAATGAATTGTGACTGAAGAGGAGGGGTGAAATGAAGAATATGCTGAGGATAGTGAAGGGTTATAATACGGCAGAAAAGAGAGGGAACATTTCCAGGGAATTGTGGGGAGAGAGTGAGAGAGAGAGAGAGAAATGGGATGTTCACAGTAAACAAGGATAGGGCTACAGGGTTTGTTGACATATACAGCTAGTGTGAATAGGGTTTTTCTTTTCCTCTTATTCACACCCAGCACCATGGTACACACCACAGCCTACACATGGGCTGTGAGATGACCTTTGAATGTATGAAGTCAGGGAGGATTAAGAGGAGACATCCCCACTCTGAGAGGCCAAGACGAAACCAACACATCATAACGCTACGAACGTGCACAGAGTGTAAATGTATGCATGTATCTGTTCTTATAGTTTTCAATGTGCCCAAGGCTCAGTTCTGTCAATATGTACTCGGGCAGTTATAACCTTCCCTCAAAACACAGCTAACCCCTGCCTCTCGCATATAAGACGTCTGCTCTTCATTTATATTTATTTTACCAATGTGGGCAAATTGTGTGTAGGGCTGAGATAAACACACACACAGAATTCAGTTTAATCTCACAATGTGAATAGAAATTGATATCCAGAAAGCCACCATATTCAGTTCTACATTTACAAACCTGCCCTGAAGGGTTAGAATGAGTTTTTCTTTTTTTTCTTCTTTTAAAATGAAATCTTGTCTTTGGTAACCGAAAGAGATTTGCTTGTCTCGTATCACCATTACATTTAACACATTTATTCGCTGCAGCAGAGGAACAAGCTTTAAATGGCTGGTCACTCAACAAACAGAAAACGAGTTTAAGGGTCAGCGCCTCGAGCAGTGCTTTGGTGAAGATATTTCATAAACCTGTAAAAACCAAGCAAGAGTTCTAACAAGAAAATACAAGCCAACTACAGTCATGGAGAAAGATGTAGCTTTTTCTTGTTTGCATTCACTCCAACAGATTTAGGATTAAACTTTTTCTTGGATGCAGTTTCATCCTCCTTGTCATTGCATTAAAACCAGCCACTTCAGTGCCAGCCTGTGGAAAATCAGGACATCTACATGACATATGGTGTGCGCCCACTTATTCTATACACAGGTATTACACATATTGATTGGATTTACATTAAGAATAATATGAGCTCGGTGCTCTGGATTTTTGCCAGTGAAACACATGGGCTGGCACTAACTCAAGTTCTTATGTAGATTCAGATCTAAATGCAGCATCTACAGAGGTTCCAGAAGCTTTTGTTTTGTTGCTCATGATGACTAGCGGACAGTAGGTCCCAACAAAACATAATTGAAAAAGGAGGTCTTTGCCTCAATGATTAATTAAAGGTGCCTTATTTTGGGTGATGTTTGTGTTTGAGGAAATCTGAAGGTAGGTCATACCTTGGCAGCAGTGGCACAGGAGATACAGTGGGACATCTGTCAGTGAGAAGGTCGACGGTTCGATGCCAGGCTCCTCTAGTCTGCATGCTGAAGTATTGCTGGGCAAGATACTGAAACCTTAATGCTCCTATCAAAGTGTTAATGTGTGAATTCTAGCGCTTCTAGGAATCTGTGAATAAGGCTTGTAGAAAGAAAGTAATTGAAATGTAGCTACACTTCTCAGTGTTTGGCTCTCTCCACCGTTGTTATTGATGCCAGATTCAGACTACATGATAATAGCTTGATTGTGGCCAAAACCATGGGCGTCTTAAATGACAGCGGATCACTTTATTCTGTATACTGTGTAACTGTAACTGAAACTTCATCCAGGATGTCTTATGATGTCCAGACAGAAACACCAACGTGTCTCTCGAGCTTTGCACAATAAAGCTCGAGAGACATGCACAGTTGTAAAGTTGTACATATGACTGCACGTGAGTCCAGTTTTTACCATGTTGAAAGTTTATATGCACTTGTCATTAGGTCTGAATGCTTAGATGGCTGTCGCGAGTTTGACAGAGAAGTGACCGGGTTTGTTCTTTGACACATGAAGCCGACGCATTAAGATATCGTGAAAATAATGGAAAGGAGAGCATGTCTGAAAGGGGCTTTAGATGCTTCACAGCTCCCATACCAATATGTGATTCCATTGTCCCGTCTAGAGATCCTGAAGTGCGTCAAGTTTAAAGTGTAGCATCTGTGAAGGAGCTGGAAGGATGAAAACATCTGTGGGATTAATTTAAATGAACAGAGGGAGTTCCTGTTGGGCGGGCTGTGAGCTCTGTCTGGTCTGATTCAGTCCATCTCTTTTCCCTCGCTGTAACTCAGTGATCCTCTACTCCTCCTTTTGTTTCATCTCCATCTCTATTCTGTAGTCAGAGCGCTCTACACTTAGATGCTCTGATCTTTGGATTTTCATCAAGTTTCCGCTTCGTGACTTATTTGCCTTATTTTCATATAAAGAAAAGTTGGAGGTTGGATTATGCGTGTGGGCAGAAGTTTGAAAGAAAAAGTTCTGTGTTATCTTAATATTTGCCAAAGAATTTTGGAAACAGTAAGGCATTTTCAACTTTGTGGTTTATCTGTCAATACATTACATCCTGGAACTGGTGTGCGTTTGCAAAAGCTTTTTTTCAGCTGTTCCTTTACTCTATACTGTGTCACCCGTTTCTTTGTATGTCGAGTAATATTTTAAGCATAATCTTACATGAAATCTTTACCACTTTTCCCTTTATTAATTTTTGTTACAAGCACACTCACATTAGACACTAGAGGAATGTTTTCTTTCTCCCCTTCATTTGAAGGGCTTCAGTGATTACCCACGTTAGTCGAAGGGTTCAAATTAAATAGAGTTTTGCAGGTTGTGAGAGCTCCTGTGCCGGGGGGAAGGAAGAGGCCAGAGCTCTCCTTCGTCTCCCACACGTTTTCACAGCCCCTCCTCCTGTTCAGACTACCTCCAAATTGAAATTAGAATAAATTAACATTATTTAATTGAGTTCGCAGAAGGCTGCGATATTTCTTAATTAGCTTTCACCGAGGTTCGCGGCAGGAGAGGACCACATCCGTGCTGTGGAGTGTTTCTGAGGTTACTGTGACGACTGAGGGATGTTTTTGGAGGACAGAGGGGAGCCCAAGAGACAAGGACAGTCATCTCTTGTCTTCTGATCTTTGCCCGTTGCAAGGTCTCTCGTCTTGTTATCATTATATCCAGTCCAAAGTTAATTCATCTTCTCTGATAAGTTTTGCAGACCTTTACACAAAGAAACTCAGATGGAGGACATAAAGAAAGTGGACTGGGTACAATGTTTTTAGGCAGCTACTGTAGATTTAAAAGCCTCCTTCGTTATAGTTGGAGTTTAAATGTTAAACTAAATGCCTTGTTGACTGTTGTTCATTTAAAGCACACTTCCATCTAGGTTCATTTTTTTGACATGTAAAGCTCTGCAAGACAGTGTCAGTAAACTCTTGTGGTAAGAGTTGTCCACGCTCCACCTGAAGTGGCTCTATGCCCCACAGTTTGAGAACCACTGGGTTAAAAGTAAAAGATCAGGAGAATGTTTTGTGTTTCTTAAATTTCAGAGCTTGGCATCACTATGAGCAAGGAAATGGGCATTGCAGTTCGTCTCTGAGACCAAAGCATTGAAGCCTCAGTGGCTCCCTTTGGCCACGCTGGCCTTTCCATAAGCTGTGTAATATTAGGAGAATAATCCTTGAGAGGAGTAAGGCTAAATAATTACCTCTCAGTGTCTACCTTTTCTCAGCGTGGACCCCTCCCCAAACTTTTTTTGCCGTCTCTGAGTGGTCTGTCATTGGATCTTGTGGGAGAGAGGAGACCCAGTTTCTTCTCTCAATCGGTGTAGGTCCAATCATTGGGCTTCCTGTTGTTGCTTCAAGCTGCAGGGCATCGCTGTCATCAAGTTAGTGGAAAGGTAGAAGACGATACCAACCTCTGGACATTCTGCAGTCTTAGAAGTTTAAGGAAATATTTAATACGTATACTTTTGGCTGTTTGTTTAAATCATCACTAAATATTTTTGCATCAACTAAATGAGATCCAGTAGCGGTGAACAGTTCGAGCCACGTTTGAGGCACAGTTTTACTCCTGAAGTCTCACAGGGCACCAGGCATTTACACATTTAATCATTTCAAGTAGACAAACAAAAATATTAATATTACACACCCTTCCCATTTCAGTTTTACTCACTGGTAACCAAGAAGTGACAAGTGTCTGTGTGTTTGTTGTGTGTATTAATGTGCTGTCTTGTGTGTGTTGTGAGGGATATATTTTGATCCAGTTACTGTAATGTGGCTATCATTTTTCCACCTCTTCCTCTGTTGGGTGCATGTCGAGTTCACAAGTTAAGCACTGCGAAGAGCTCACTCTCTTCAATACCCGCGCCGACTGGTGTAAAAGGGCCTTCCGCAAAGCGCCGCTTGTAATCTGCCTTTGGTAAGTCCTCCTTAGTTTTATCTGCCAAGGATTACCTCACAAGCTGCAAGCAGGAGAGAACGAGGGAGACGCAGAGCAAGAGAGAGAGAAATGAAAAGCAAGTCAAACAGAAAACGATGAAGATGGAACAAAATGAAAACAAATCGCTGTGTAATCTCTGAAAGAAGGAGACCTGCTTTTGAGTTGAAGGGAAGTTTCCCTCGCCACTCATTTAGAGAGGGAATTGACTAATCCCTCCATGATTGATGTCTGCTATGAGAGGCTCTATGGCAGACTAATAGGGCTTATGAGGATGACCAGAAAGTCCTTTGTGTGTGTGTGTGCGTGTGTGCGTGTGTGTGTGTGTGTGTGTGTGTGTGTGCGCGTGCGTGCGTGTGTGTGTGTGTGCGCGCAGGAACCAAACCTTTTTGTCTTGTGTGTCCTTCTATCCAGTGGCCGTAGAGGCCAGGGGTTTGAATGACATAGCGGCCGAAGAAGGGGTAACTTTATCTTAATCTGGTCTTAATCTGCCCTGGTGCTCCAGGTGTGTATGGGCTTAAACCTTGAAGGATCCTGGGTTTTGGGGTGAGGTTTAAGGGGGCTTCATCTGAGGAGATAGAAGTCCATGCACTTGAAAACTCCTTGGACCTCCAGAGGGTCTGAGACCCCCCGCACATTCCTGAAAACCGCACTCACTTAGTGAAGCTGAACCTTCTTCCCGTCATCTTTAAGTGGCCCTTCCTACATTTTAATTGAATTAAACCAACCGTTCTCCTTAATTTAAAAAAGACCTTGGAAGTATCTTATGAATTAGTCAGTGATTTCTCTTTCAAATTGTGCGGGTGTGTTCAAGTGTGTGTACACGCACACACGTGCACTCTTGTGTCTATGTTTGAGGAAAAGAGAGTGAGTGTAGAAATGATAAGGCTTTAATTGCCTCTTCCTAAAGCCCTCCAGCCCCCCTCTTTTGGCCTATTATAGTATGCAGGTGTGCGCTTTTATGTGCTATAGGAAATACTAAGTGGCATTTCCAGTGCTCAACTCTCATATCACCTGGTGGCATCCTTCCCAGTTTATATTTGAGCTCTCACAGAGCAGGAGTTGATGCTGAAATCCAGTCCTTCAGGTACAGTTTGGACCCTTAGAAATTTTGGTTTGGTCTTTTTGTGTAAAGACACCCCATGTTATGAGAGTTAGTAGAAATGTTCCTGATATACAGAGAGTTGAACTCCTTTATGGTCTCAGTCATCATCTATGATCAGCCCAACCTTGAACCTCACTCTAACCCTTTTTGTTTGTTTATGTAATGGTTTTCCCAATTCTTTATAAACTATTTACCTGACACTATAAACTATGACTTTAACAGTTATAGTCTGTATTTCATGTTTAAAAAAACAAAAAAGTCAGACAGGGCAAAAGGAATGACTGCCTACTCTTCACATTAGTGGTTGCAGAAATGTCTGTCCATTAATTGGTCGATTGTAGGATTGATTACTGACATTCAGAAGAATAAAGCTGCTCAGAATCTCCATGTCTACTGAACCGTGTCATGTTGAGCTGGAATCTAATAATTCGCATTTCAACTTATAAACTATTAAATGCTAAAAATGAGAAATTGCTGAGGGTGGAGCCATCGGGGGCCTATAGTTGGGTGGTCCATGAGGTTAAAGTCAGGTGTTCAAGCACCACCCAGATGTATTAGTGCCTTTTAGTCACTTAAATGTTCCATTCTTTCTCCAAACTTTTTCTCTTTCTGGATGCTCCTGTAAGTCCTCCTCCACCGCACCCGTCCTCCTTTTCTCTCTGTGTTGATGCATGTGTATTCTGATCAGGAGTCAAAGGGGTGACTTTGTAATTATGTTCATTTTAATTGGCTTTGCTATCACCCCTCTCATCACTCTGGAGCCCACGCTGCGCTGGACAATGGCAGTCTGTAGTGTCGGGGTTGAGCAACCGCTGCATGCTGCATTAAGCCCCCCACCACCACCAAACACGCACACTCCTCAAATATATTTATATATATATATATATACATACACACACACACACACAAACTGCCTCTTTACCTGCAGAACATAATTCCTAAAGTGGCCTCCTTAATGAGTTTTCCCTGCCCTGGCTTAGATTAATTGATAAATGGTGGTTTTATCAGCCCAGCTCATCTCTGAATCCATTGCACCACTAATTTGTTTGTTGAAGATGGCAGTTAAAGGAGATTAATACGGTATAGATTTATAAGAACAACATCCCCTGTCTTTTCCTCCCTCTCTTCTTTCTCCCAAACCTTGTTATTTATCTGAGAAGGTGGAGGAAGAGCATAAGATTTAGATGGATGTTAAGGCGTAGTTTTAATGTTGGTCACGAAGAAATCCTGCTGGAAAAAAAATGGACTTTGGATTTAAAATCAAATTTTGATCTCAGATGTGTTTTCTAGCTCTGAAAATGTGTCTTTTGTTTGTAAGAAGTTAGAAGGTGAAGGTACTTTGAGGGCCTGTGACTCAGAAAATGTCTTCTGGCTTATAAAAAAAAAGTACCAAAACATAAATATATATATATCAGCTGAATGTGATGGGGTCAGGTGGCAGGATGATTTTATTTTTTTGTCCTGTAAAAACCCAGTTACAAATAAACACACAAACACTGTTTTAACAGATTTATCAAATGGTGATTTGTTTGAATATTGAAGTGCAGCAGAGCCACAAGGACACGCCAATAATGCCCAACTGCATTAAAAAAAAAAAAAAATTAAATAAAAATCTATGTGCAAGTGTACCTGTGCCTATTTTTTCTAATTTGATCAACTCCAAGAGGGTAACAGCAGGAAAGTAGTTGTAGTCTTTGCTATAACCCTGTTCTGTGACTTCCTGCCTTCCAGAGCTGCTTCACCTGTGTTTTTCACAGGTCCTCTCAGACTTGCAGTCTCTTAATTTTGTCTCCTTCACTGCTCAACCAAGTGCAGTTGAAATGGCAGTTAAAGCAGACTAATGCGAAATAGATTTATAAAAGCAGCCTCCCATTTTCTCCTCTTTCTCACAAACCTTATTTATTTATCTGAGAGAGATTAGGAGGCGATTAGAGCATTAGATGTGGGAGGACTTTGAATTCGTGCAAATCTGGATTTTAAAATGTACGTTTATGTGCATACATATGATTTCCAGGCAAAGGCATGTCTTGGCCATACGTACCCATATACAGGACAACCATATGCACTGATTTTGAGCGGTGTTTGAAGTGGCAACTGTGACAACTGTGAGGTTTCAATTTTAACTTGTGACAGTGTAATTTTTGAAATGGTGATTGAGGAGAAGGAAATGGCTCAGGAGGAGTCTGAAATATCTTCTGTTAGATCAGTGTAACTTATGAAAGGAGGCAGATGGAGAAGGACTCAAAGAAATGGAGTGTAGGAAATTTTTACCATCTGTGATGTTGTCTTGTTTTGTCCCCACTGCAGACAGCATCCTCACCGCACACACTCGATCTCAAACCTACCCACCCTGCATGCCTTTTCCCCACAGCCAAAGCTAATTTGCAGAGGCGTGAGTGTGGGTAATGCTACTGCCGTTTCCATGACAAGCTAAAGCCAGCGCTTACACCACATTATGCCCCTGTGTTACATGTTAGGCGAGCAAGCGGGCGGGTGGGCACACTGCAAGCTGGCACTGTCCCTCCCTCCATTTTATTTTCCTTTTTTTTTTTTTTCAGTGAATGGTTTTATTTCAATTTCAAAGCCTTGTCCTCTCCTGTATGCTTTTTTTTTTTTTGTAAAGACAGCTTTGCATGGTTATGCCTGTGGAGCAAAATAGGCCTTGGAAGCGATACGGTCCTGGAAAAGGAAACCGCTTTTCCAGATTTTTGCATTTTACATCTCTGTAGCCAACCGCCGAAAGGCCCTCTGTCTTGGCCTGCAAGTGATGGAAAGCGTAAATCACCAGCAACCTCCCCCCATCGCCATCATGATGAGTTTATTTACATATTTCTCTACTTGGTGACAGTACACAAAGCCACAGTGCAAAGATTTGTTAAATAGCTATGAAAGCTTGCTGAAGCAGTTTCAGTGTGTCATAGATGGGCTGCCCTTCTGTTTCCACCTGTACGTAAAATAAAGCCCAACTTAACTAAACAGCATCTGCAGCTCTCGTACTCACACCTCTCTTTGGAAGGAGCCCCCCCCCAGTCGATTACAAAGGTAATGAGACATACATTTTCTTTGTATGTTAATGTGTATTATTTTTCACGCTACATTCACTCTCCTCTCCTGTTCCACCCCTTTGCCCCCCAGCCTCCCCACAAACCCCTCCTTCTCCCCGATCTCCTTATTGCCCCATCCACTTCACATCTCCATTTACATAATTGAACTTTTGATTGGACTTTGCTCCCTCCCCTCCGCTCTCACGCAGGCAGCGTTTGAAATCCGAAGCATAATTTCATGGGTAAGATGACGCGAGGTGATCGTTCTCCCTCTCTCTCTTTTTCCGCTCCGTGTTTTTCCTAATGTGAAGACGTCGGACTTGGAAAGCTCAGATTAAACAAATTGCTTGTTTTGATTGAAGGTGCAATTAAATAATTGAGTATGTGGGTATTTGGAGATGAGCCAATCAGATGAGGTTTTTCTGTAGCAGGATGGACAGGCCACTTAAGTGCACCAACCCTATCCTCTTAAATATGAGCAGGTATTAATTTTTTCCCCAAGTATGTGTATCTTGGATAAGAGGAGTGTGTTAGGCTACCATTTCTAAGATGTTGTTATCCATACAGTAAGTGTGTATGTCCCTGCTGTTTGCATGCATGTACAGTATGTGTGTCTTTATCCTTTAAAGCGTGTGTTTGTGTGTACTTTGCACTGTGTGTATATGTGTGTGCATGGACTTTCCTTTTCTTTTCTTTTTTTTTTTTTTTTTGCCTTAGGCTCCTTGAGCGGATTACAAGTTTTAAAGAGTATGAGATTCAACACCTCCTCAAATCTGACACTCTCTGACACTGCTTTGAAGCCTCGAAAGTGAGATTGGAAAGACACGGAAGCTCTTTTCTCTCCACAGAGTCGTGGGTTTATGTCATTGGGTTGAGCCCAGTTAAGTTTCCATTGAAGCGTCATGCCCCAGAGTGAGAGACAAAGCTGCCACTTTAAAATGTTTGACTTGTGTCTTTTTTTTATGACTCAGAAAGGCCAGTTTGGTGGCCTCTGTGTGCTTTAGTCCCCATGTTAAATGCCACGTGACTTTGTTTACATTTGTTGATCTTCGTTTGGGTACAGTTTAGTAGACTTTCTTTCAGATTTTTACCCTTGACTCTGCAATTCTCCACACTGTTAGTGGGGCAAAAGGTATAAGACTTGTCTGCAATAAGCAATTAAAAGTTGTTTTATTAACTAAACTAATGACTGGAAGCAAAATCTTACGGCTTTAACAAAATACATTATCAGCGTTACTAATAGATGTATCTTAAAATCCAATAAGTTTGTACCCTTTTGCCCTCATTTCAACTCAGTTTGGCTGCTGAAGGGTCAATTCGATCCTTCGCTTTGCAAAGTGTAAACATTTCCAGGGAAATTTTAATTACTCCAGTTTTTTAAAACCAGTGCACTGCCCATCCTAGTGTGATGTGAAGTGGAAGCTGATGGAAAGTCCATCCACCCATTATCCTATGATTATCTGAAGTTTAGTCCCGGTGGCATCAAACTATTCAGGGTGTTCTAGATGTCTTCTCCCCTTTCACCATGACTATCCAGTTGAGACTGGAAGTTACCGTTGACCACCTCACAGGTCGTCTTACAGCCATTAAATAAGTAAGACCCTGAGAAACTTGAATTCCCTCACTTGGGACAGCCATTTTCCCCCAACCAAGAGGAAACAATCCACCCTTTTCTGGCAGAGAACCTCCGGCTTGGAGCTGCTGACTTTCATCCCAATTGTTTCACTACAAACCGCCACAGTGTGTGCTGAAGATCACGCTCCAATGAAGCCAACAAAGCCAACACCTACTAAAAACATGAATCACAAAATGTAACGTATCTCTACATCTAAAGACTGTTTTTGAGTCTTACAGATGTAAATTCTTGCTGTTCTGTTACAAAACCTCTACAGGTGAAGGTTTTTTGCATTTCCATTATGAATGGTAGATTTGATCAGTGTGTAAAAACTGAAATATATTTTATTTTCAGACTGTCCATCTGTTTTTTAAATAAGAAATTAATTTCACATAGTGTTTTCTGGAAACTTTTTAAGGAGGTAGGGTAAGATGGGTCTTTTCTTCAACTTACGGTTTCAGCTTATTTCGAGTAGCTCAGTTGAACATTTTCAGAGTATTTCTTTACTTTTGAATAAAGTGGAGAATTTGTATCTTTATTTATTTAATAAAGTGGCTTTACTGGTGCGGCCCACTTGATCGAAAGCGTTTGTAATATTGTCTTGCCTATCTACAGTAAATTAAATATTTGCTCGTGGTCCACATCTACAGTAAAGACAACAACCTCACTCTAGAATTGTTCTGTAGCTCCACGTTATCCTCTGAGAGCTTATTAATTATCTCTGTCATTGTTGAACAGCATCACCGTTATTTCAGATCTCACATCACCCTCCCAAAATCTGTGAAACCAAAAATCCTCCTCCTGACTCCAGCACCAACAGGAAGCTGGATGCTTCCATTCCCAGGTTTCCTCCTATCTTGTCATTCAGGCATTGTAGTGAGCTTAACCCCCCTCCTTTCTCTCTAACATCCTTTTCCCTTCCTCCATTTTTTTTGCTTTCTTTGCCCCGTCAGATGTATGTTGTTGACACTGAGGCATCAGGAAATAATGGAATCTCTTGTCAGTGGCTTGTATTTTCTGCCCAGGCTGTTATGGCTGTGTATAATAGTAGCAGAGGAGGAGGAAGAGGGGAGGTTATGTGCCACTGATAGTAATGAAGGTTGCCTTTTCATTTTTTAATATGGAATGTTTGTGGGCCAAGGCAATGCTCTCCGCTAATCCTACCCTCGAGCCGAGCTAGCTACATGACTGTGTCAGTGTAACACACAAACACACACACACACACACACACACACACACAGTGACATTCACACAGACTGATAAAAGACAAACACACACACATGCACTCGCTCCTTTAGGCAAGACAGCAAACTGTTTGATAAGTCAGGGTGCATTTCTGCTCCTCATGAAAATTTCACTCCTGTGTTTGTGTCTTAAGGAAATGCAGCCAGTCCTGTAACAGACGATATGGTATTTGTTCAATATTTGATGGATATGAAAGCTCGAGTGGCACGATGCATTTGTAAAACCTTTATCGGAAAAGGTGGTAATGAAACGGTTATGAGGAAAACTACACCCGCTTTAGGTTGTGATGGCTGTAGGGTCGCTGCGAGGGGTTTGTCGGAAATGAAGAAAACATTTGGTTAATCTGTGTTTTTAAAATGGCTTGCCAATTTCCAGTAACACACCTCCACATACTTTTAATTGAAGTCAGAAGTATGTATAAGTGATTATTTGTGTGTATTTGTGGCGAGGTGAATGAGCCTTAAAGACACTTTCCCTTAAACTTAATATTTATTTCCACTGGCTGTGTTACACAGGTGTGTGTGTGTGTGTGTGTGTGTGTGTGTGTGTGTGTGTGTGTGTGTGTGTGTGTGTGTATGTGTACGTTTGTGTGTTTTCTGCCGGCTAGGGTACAGGGTCTGCGGCACTGGAGTGTGCTGTGTGTCTAATTGCTTTAATAGCACCTGGTCTCTAATCCCAGGTAATTAGAGCGCTCAAATTAGACAGCTACTTTCAACCGTCACTTGAAAAAGCAGAAGGGGAAGGCCTGGAGGAAGACCACTCCACACTGAAACTCTAAAAACACACACACACACACAATTTAATGGCACACACAAATGGCGGCAAAAGAAGAAAACGACCGGAGTTTGAGTCTTTGAAATGATCAGTACTCATGGTTAGAAACAAACAAAACAAAATAACCGCTATCCACATGCTGTAATTTTAACAATAAGATAATCCTTATCTCTTTGCCGCATGATTTTATGACTTCTTATCCTGTTTTTTTGCTTCCTTTTTTCCCCCTTTCCATTTGTTTGAGAAGCACTGAGGTTTTGTCGAGATCTCCTAAAACGTGTCTGACGGAGCTGTGGGGAAAGGTTAAGGCCCTCTTTTTAAAGATGAGCCGGAAATGTCAAGTGCCTGCCCCTCAGGCTCTCGCTACCGTCTCCCTGTACCGAGTCTGCCATCGGGGCCTGATTGACTCACACACACACACACACACACACACACACACACACACACACACACACACTGGTACAAAGGTTAGGAGCTGCTATTAGAGATGGCCTCCAGTCTCTTTCATCTGCTTTGGAGCTTGTGGCTTCTTGGTAGACTCCAGGCACATAGTCATAGTTTAAAATGCAACAATGGATGAGTAACAGACTTTCTTGTGCTTATGGGCTAAATGGCTTATTTTTTTCTCTTTTGACCTTGCAAACTAAATATATTTAATATTTAAAAATTTGTGAACGGCTAGGGCAAGGTCTGCCGGCATTAGCTGTGTCATGTTGGCATAATATCAAGCCTTTTTTCAGTTTATAACTTAAAAATAACACAAAACCATCTAAATTTGACAAATGTTCTGATGAGCAATTAGTCAGCACGCCGGAAATTCTATCTCCTTAAAATTCAAATGTCCACAGTCTTGGCTCCCATCCTTCGACTTTATTTCTTCTTAATGCAGTAGCGGAAAGCAGCCAAGAGAGGGGGTTGGTTGGCCACCACAAGCCTTGTTAGGGGAGTGAGGTTCACACAGTGAGAACTGTCTTTAGCTGCAACTCTCCACCGTGGGTCTTAAAACTGGGTTAACTAGTTACTGAGATCAACATCACCTCATGTGCAGCTAACTTCTTTCCTTCACTGGTCTCTGCTGAGGCTTGAGTAAAGGTAAAGTTTAAACATCACCTGGTAATGTTTGAATGTCACAGCTCTCATTTAAGTGAGTAATGTTAACAAAATGTGTGCAGATAAAGCAAACTATGAAATATTATATGCTGTAAACTTTCTCAAACATATTGCATAATATAATTCATGATGTCTGTGTCATTTGTTATATGTTAACTGTATTTTTTTTACACGAAAGACTAATGTACGCTTGCATTTGGAACACATTTCATTCTTTTTGATCATTGGCCTCTAATGAATTTAATCAAATCTCTATGACATTTTTGCCGTTCCTCTCCAAAATGATCTGAGAGAATTATCCCTTATCAGTCCCTCCATAACCAGATTAGTGAACAGCCAGCTGAATAATCAGAATAGCACGGGCGTCGGGCAAAGACCAGTGTCTCCACACCACTGAGGATTTGTGGGATTTGGAGTCTAGGACAGGAAAGGCTCCTAATGGTGAGAGCTTTTTCAACCCAGATAAGACTTCAAAGGCGGAGCTAATTAATAAGATGTTTACATTATTCACGGTCATACGCTGCATTCTGAATGACCCTTCATTACGGCGCGAGTCTGTGTGTGTGCACGTTCATTCGTGTGCAAGCTCATTTTGTCCCGGTGTCGTGCTAATTGGATGGGTAGTGGTTTTTAAGTGAAACATTTTTATTGAGAAATAAATAAAGAAAAGGGGGGTGTTTAAGGAGTGAAGGGAAGGAGGGCTGCATAAATATATACATTGGAAATTAATTGACAAAGTACAAGGGTAAAGTATTAATGTGTGGTGTCATTTGTGCTTTAAATATAGTGATCCCAAATGATAGCTGTAATTAAATCATATATATCTGAATGTTGCACCAATTCCCTCATGTGTTTTTTGTTTTTTGTTTTTGTTTTTGTTTTTGTTTTTTATAAACATGACATTTAAGGAGTCTCCCTCTTGCTTCTTTCTCCCCCATCATTACCCCTTTAACCCTGCCACCGCCTCCTGCCTGCAGCCCAGCCCAGTCCCAAGCCCCATTCTGGGAGGAAAACCCAATGCCAGCCAGTCCCTGCTGGCCTGGTGCCGCGAGGTCACGAAGAACTACCGTGGAGTGAAGATCACCAACTTCACCACGTCCTGGAGGAACGGGCTGGCCTTCTGCGCCCTGCTGCACCATTTCAGACCCGACTTGATGTACGAACCACAAACGCACAGATCACACTAAATTCACACTCATTCTAAACTTAATAATTAACTCAAGTCAGGTCATATGTTCTAGTTATACCTAATGTTATACCTAATCTTATTTCATAACTTGTAGGGGTGTAACGATACTCCCAGACTACTTTTTCCCGCCTTTGGGGGGGGGAAAAAAATCCTAATGTAGAAAAGACGAAATTAAAGCCCATTTTTCTTATGCATTTTCAGTTAAATATTGACTTCTGCATAGACATATGTTTCCCACTGAGGTCTAAATCATCAGTCAAGCGTTAGACCTATAAGATAGAAATATATAATTTATTTTAACTCGTATCCTCCTTTAGCATCTACTTTTTATCTTTGTCTGTGTGGTTTCTAATGAAAACTGGAACTGAGTGCAATGAGGAACGAAAAAGTAAATGTTGCAGACTGTATAACAAAGAAAAGTGTTGAAAGAAACTGAGTAGAAAAAAGGGAAAGTTGAGTATGCTGCCGAAAGTGACATTAAATCTATCCAAATCAAGCTGCTTGAAAGACTCCACCGTTAGCTGATGGTGTGTTTGTATCGTGATTTCGGTCTCGGTTTCAGAATTCTTACACCCCTAATCCCTCACTATTATATTTGCACAGTTAACCTGTAGTGTGCCCGTGTTTGATTAATGTGATTCATTCATACAAACACTCAATCTGCCATTTCCACAGTCAAAAACTGTTGTATGTTTGCTGCCAACACTAATCGTGTTGTTCTTGTGTGTGCGATTATAATTCTTTGAAGTATTCTGTGTGTGTGTGTGTGTGTGTGTGTGTGTGTGACACTCAAAAGAACATCATATGGAAAACCTGCAGTCCCATCAAGAAGGCAGACATGAAGATAATTTTGTGTACACGTGTTTGTGTGTGTGTGGTTGTGCTTGTGTGCCTTTCCTCTCCGGTGTGTTATTTTTACATATTTTCCACTCTATTAGTTCTGTTGATTGCACTGCTATGAAATTGCATGTTACAGTTCTAATACCATTACATGTGACGCATATTTAAACATACCTTTTTCTCCACTATGTCTCTCTGTCTACCTTTTTTTTTCTCTCTCTCTTTCTGCTCACCTCCTCTCCAACCCTCCCCACTGTTCTTTCAGAGACTACAAGTCGCTCAATCCTCAGGATATTAAAGAAAACAACAAAAAGGTAAGAGGCAGCCACCGCTGGGCCCTTCACACCACTTAGCTCCCTCCCATCCACATCTCCATTTGGCCTTATTTAGAGATCTGCCATTAATCCATGGATATTGTGTTTATGTGGTTTGAACGGGATGGGTAGACACACATAGGAAGACAGTCAAATGCATGTACACACACAAATGACAGTTTTCATAAGATGCCCCCCCCCTGCTGTGATGTGTGTACGTGAAGCACGACTTAGTCACCTGGCAGAGGTGAGAAAGTGTGTTCAGCTCAGCAGCATGCTGGGAGCTTACTAAACTACTTTAGCTACTTGTGTGTTTTTAATAAGAGAACATTTGTCTTGTGTTGCTTAGAGCAGTGGCTTTAAATGGTGTAAACAGGGATTTGGTGTCAGCCATACGTTTTTGTTTTCAGAGGTTCAAAATTAATGGGACAAACTAACAATTACATGTAAAGACTTTTAAATACTTGGATGAAAAAAACAAAACAATGTCTGCCTGAAATGTAAAACAGGGGTGTAGCACCATGGACATCAGCGAATGTTGTGTTTACTCCCTCGAGTTGCTCCCCCAGATCTTTACAGCAGCTGCCTGTAGCTACATGTTTGTGGGTATTTCTGCATTCAGGTTTTTACTTAATAATCGAAAAGCAATCGAAAACCATGCTCTCTTGGGTTTTGAATCAGATGACTGAGTCACTTATTGAAGACTATCCCATTTCTATCCCATTGCTTTTGCAGTATGCTTTGAGTTATTATCCATTTGCGCGGTGAAGCGCTGTCTGGTCAGTTTTGCAGCATTTGGCTGAATCTAAGCAGAGTATAGCTCCGTACACTTCACTGTTAGTTTTTCTTTAGTTTAGTCTGCTGTGGTCTTTCAGGCCTTTTGGTGATGCTGAGCTGGTCAGTGCATTCACTCTTTTTAACAATGCAAACGATTTTTGATTTGTCCTCTTGTAAAGTTTTTGCTGTCTGTCTGAGGTTTATTTGGGTTTTACAGGCTAATGGTTGCTCACTTACACTAATATATCTTAGGATCTCAAAAATTACAGTGAAAACCTTCACAATTCAAATTCAGCACTTTGAATCAACAGCCTGCTTCATTTGTCTTGAAATAACAAGTGAGCAGGTCTCACCTGGCCATGAAATTGTGAATGTCAATTATCCCATTAATTTTGATCCTCTGAATATGGGGGGGGTGTATAAATATGGTTGTCATTCTTAAACAGTTGTAAATTTATGTATATTATAAAACTCGCTGAATTAAAGCTCAAAGTCGCACTTGATTGTCTGATTTCCATCCCATGTGATTTTGTGCAGAAGCAAAACTGCAAAATGTATGTGTGAAAAGAAGAGTTTCATTCCTCTCCTCTTCTAACAAATTTTGACCCACACATAAAGCAGATGCACACACCTATTTTTCATTGTTGCCCTATGTCTTCATGTTTGCACATTCACTGTTAGGGTTGTTAAGGTTTTCCTTCCACACAGATCTACATTTTTTTTTTTTTTTTTGCCCGCTGGCTCTTCGCCTCCACATTTACTTCTTTGCGCATTTCTGTATTTTTCCCGCACTTACTACACACACGCTGCACGCACCTGTATTCACACGGCACACCAGCGTCCCCTCTTCGGCCCCGAGGGCTACACAGAACGATATGCGTCGGGTTCCTGCAGCTTGATTTCCTCTTCTCATACACTCTCTGGCTGAGCGATAACCTCTGGTGGCCCTGTTAGGCATGAATGCTAGCCTGTTGACAATAACCACAGTGGAGGGAGAGGTAGAGACCCAATCCCATATCTGCTAACTGCCCCTCACCCCCCTCC
Source organism: Oreochromis niloticus (assembly GCF_001858045.2). Lineage (NCBI taxonomy): Eukaryota > Metazoa > Chordata > Actinopteri > Cichliformes > Cichlidae > Oreochromis > Oreochromis niloticus. The sequence goes on from NC_031978.2 coordinate 7,526,884, forward strand.
AGGTGCTCAAGTAGCCCTGAAGAAATTGGCTAGATATAAGTAATATGGGAATATGCCGTAGAAGGTGATAGCTGGTGAATAGCTGCAGCACTGTAGCCGGCGTGCTGCGGCCAGCTTCTCTGTGGAGATCTACACCTGGTGCTCATGTATAGTGGCCAAAATGGAGATACAAGTAGATATTACCTACCACTTCCTGTTAATTCTCACGCAGCTCTCAAAAACCTGGGCCTGTAATGTATGTATTTTTAGCTGCCATTGTTTCACACAATGCTGAGAGTGTTATAAGGGGTTAGACTCACGATACTGGCTAAACTAATAGAATGGATGATACCATTTCTCAATTGGGCCATTTAATATAATGTTTGCTGAATTTTTGCCATGAAGAATTAAATCTTTATCCCTTGAAAGCCTACTAGGAGTAAACCTTGAAGCTCTTTTTTTTAACTGAACCGTTTTTGTCATATTTCATGTCTGCTTATAGAACAGAAATGTTTCTGTTTGCATCAGAAATTAAGTGACGGTTGTCTCTGCCTGTGGAGCAACCCTTGGAAAAACCCAGAAAGTCTTCCAATGGTTGTCAAACCACCTTTTTATGGCGATATACTGAGGTGTCAAAACTCATCATTAGACCACAGAGGCGGTCGTCAAAAGCGTTGAGGCAGTCCAAACTAGTACCCAGCACCAGTGAACATTTCATCGAGAGATTTGACCCCATCGCTCCTAAATGTCATCCATAGCATAAAAGGGCGGTGATCATATTTACATATTTTATCACAAGACTTTGATCAGAAAGATCGCCTGTTAGCTTCATCATTTGTAGAAATACTTGGTTCAGGTGAATGTGCTGCCTGGAATGGAGGAAGACAGGACATGGAGTGACCGCCTGCTAGCTGTGAATTCACCTGACCATCTACTTTACTGTCTCATCAGCACAGTCTATTCATACAGATGTGGTTCAGACTTTATGCTGGGAATCTGGTAGAGGTGGGAATCACCATACATCCCACGATACGATACTATCACAATACTTACCACACGATACGATATTATTGCAATTTTTTAAAATATTTTGCGATATTCAGATTCTGTACATAAAGGTAAACTTTATTAATATTCATTTTATCTAATAGCAAAGTCTCACACTCAGTCTTTCTCTCATTTCAGTCAGTTTTATTGTTGACAAACTGAACGGTTTGTATTACGGTCTAGTCCAACTTAACTGAATGCAACCATCTGGTACAATTATGGCTATTCTGAACTATGCAATTTGTGAAAACTATGCAACCCCTTCAGCAACTGAAGAATTTGAAAGTAAATTAAAATAAAATATTATTTTACATTAAATAAAAAAGTTTTAAACTTAATTAAAATAAAACATGTCTTAAATTAAAATAAGCAAACTGTCATGTTTATTGCTGCCATAAAAAAAAAGTTAAACACATTTGGACAGTGAAGGAATGTCAGGATTCTTGCTCAGAAAAAGGAGCTGATCAACATGCTCTGACTTCAGAGCATGTTGATCAGCTCCACAAAAACTTTTGTAACAAAATATCGATTTCTGCTGTCCCTGTATCGATACATTATTAGCAAACAAAATATCACGATACTACACAGTATCGATTTTTTCCCCCACCTCTAGAATCTGGCAGTTTAATGTCTGACCCAAGTGAGCTGAACATTTGTTTTCACATGCACCTCTGTTCATATAAGGAAACTGCTTCAGACAGTAGATTCACATTTCAGAACAATGAGAGCAAGGCCCTCAGAAAAACAAAGCACTAAAATATCAAAGATAGCAGCAAGTGAAGATGGTGGAATTTATTTTTATTTTTCAGTCAAAGAAAATACTCCTGTAAGTTTGTGCTTCCTCCTGGATTGTGCTGAGTCAAATATTGGCATTGCATGCTGCTTTATTTTGGTTGCTAGATTAATTTAGCTTCAAAATCCAATCATGAACAAATGCTATGAGATGCAGTATCTGGAAGGTGTTGTATCACATCTCCAGCGTTGCTGCACAACTGTAAATGCAAGTGACTGATTGGATGTGAAAGCCAGGTGGTTCAGGAGAGCAGAAAGATAAGTACTGCACTGGGTGGTGTCATATAGCACCCTGAGGGTGTTTGAATAGAGAAAGTTGACCATCATAAAAAGAAAATGCTGACATGAGGCACAGTGGAAGAGAGCATAGTGTGGCAGATTAAGGACCCCAAAGCAGGAAAAACAACCAAAAATTGACAATGGGTGTTTAGAAAGAAAACGTTTTAAGAGGAAATCATAAATGTGTACAGATCTGAGTGAAAGAGACTGATGAAAAGAGAAGAACCTGTTCAGTCCTGATTCCTGATGCGTTATTGGAAAGTATAGAATTTATTGAATGGAGAACGGGAATAGAAATGTAGAGAAACGACGACTATCTCTGCTTTTCATGGGCAGTTGATAGACATGGCCCCCTCCTCTCACCGTCTATCTGTGAAAAGTGATTGCAATGAGCTCAGACTGTGCTGAATTATGACAGATAAGGGCAATCAATATTGGGGGTGGGTAGAAAAAAAGGAGAGAAAGTGAATAATTTAGAACATTCACAGCCTTTGAAATGATCTGTTATCAAACGGTATGTGTTTGCATGTTAATTTGTAGAGGTTTTGTATGTTTTATGACTTTGGAGCATCGATATGTTTGGACCTTTTGCTTCTGTCGTGTCGTGTCTGTGTGTGTGTGTGTGTGTGTGTGTGTGTGTGTGTGTGTGTGTGTGTGTGTGTGTGTGTGTGTGTGTGTGTGTGTGTAATGAGGCCAAGGAGAAGTAATTTGTCATGCCATCTGATAGTGTAGCACCAAGCACCAGGCTAAATCGCCCTGAGCGCAACCATGAGGGGTTGGGCTGAAGGAAGGAGGTGCTGATGATTGACAGCGATAGATAGCTGTCAGTCAATGAGAGGGAGTGGAGGGGGAGCAGGGAGCAGCGGCCTGGGGCAGGCGGCGGTGACATTTAGTCCAGACCCAGAGCTTTGTCAGGAGGTTGATGGAAAGTGAGAAAACTAGATATTCTCCAAAATGTGTGATACTGTTACTGGCCCAAAAAATGCAACTCCCAGTGTTTGTTAAACAAAGAAGATCAAGTCTTTCCCGCTTCTTATACAGTTTCAAATGTTGTGAACATAGTTTTGGGGCCTAATCTCTATAAAGAGATTCTGCATACATATATATATATATATATGTAAAGGAAAAGATTTTTGGTCCTAGATGCTTTCTGTAGTAGTTAAGCTGGTGTACTGTTGGTCAGTTGTACTCGGGGTTTGGCTGTATCTGGTTAAACCTTGTGGAGAGCAAAAGAGGGATTGCATTTGTTGAAATAAGTCAACGATGCATATCAAACAACATAATTTAAATGCCATAAAAAATAAATTAATGAGAGAGATTATTTTAACCCTTTTACACTTGAAGTATGCTAAAATTATTTTTTTAAGGAATGGGGTCAGTGGGGTGAGTATTAACCTTTCACGTAGTTGATTACACAAACTAGATGAAAGACTACCATGAAGATGGAGCTTAATTCAACACCACCTTCTACTCCTTTGCGATGATACACTGCTGCATGTACTGCACAATACTGAGAGTGTTATAAACAAAGGGTTGGAGCAACTGTACTGGCTAAACTATATGGGGGAATGTATATCAGCAGGTCTCATACATAATGTATGCATTAGTGGGTGGGTATCACCAGGCATCCTGTGATATGTTATCACAGGACATAATACAATATTATTGTGATTCATATTTTTTTATTATTTTTTTTATTTTACAATGTGAGAGTGATTTTAATCAGTCCAAGTTAGACTGTGACTGTTTCCAGAAAGGTTACTTCCTGTCAGGTGGCCTGTGTGATCAAAAGGGTTCATAAGTGTGCAACACACTCAAACTCTGGGAAACCATTTAGTCAACAGAAGTTGCAATTAGTTACAGAATGGGGAAAAATTCAATACAATCAGGCAACCACCAATTTTTTGTAGATACATGGAGATTGAGGTCCTGTATTTATTCATGTGACTGAGCTATTAGCGTGTTCTGAATGAGGAGTTAGCTTTGTCAAGCTAAGTGTATCCAGAGTTGGATGGGGTTTTTTTCAAAAACCCCATCCCACCCCAACCCCAATTGAAAAAAATTTATGTTAAATTTTTTTCAATTTAACATAAATTTGCTTGGCTAATATTATTAGGGTTGCTAGTATGCGTTCACATATATTTGTAGCAGGCCCTATGAACATACATACATACTCATACATACTTGTAGAATCATATAGAAGTGTTTTATTGTATTTTGTTTTTATCTTACTGTAATGATCGTAGTCTGTTTATGTAAATGCAGTCATCACAGATACAGTAATTATTAACATCTGTATATTTTTAAAAGATTTATTATAAATCCTAAGTCCCAAGTATATAAGTTATTCAATTCATTATCCCTCTGCAAATGTGATGTTTACGTTCTGTTTCCATTTTTTTTTTTTTCACATTTCACTTATGACGTACATCGCCTGTATGTAACTTAACAGCCACCAAAATTTGTATCCAGTAGATTTTGTTTGTACTAAAAACAGAATGGAGAATTTAAAAAAGCGCCAAAGGCCCGTAGGATGGGATTTTGCTCGTTAGTAAAAATAAATAGATACATAAATAAAAATAATAATAATGATATAGTTATGATAAGACTCATTGAAGCTTGATAATAGATTATTTTATTAAATTTCCTAGCCCAGCCATATCTCCTCAGCTCTTTTTAACACTTCTGGTTCTTCCTAAATGGAGCCACACTGTTGCACTTGATATTTGCTTTCATTGAGGGTCTTTACCTTACAATATAAAGTGCCTTAAAGCAAATATTGTTGTGATGTAGCACTATATAAATAAAATTGAATTAAAATTAAGATCTAATCAAACATTTGGACACGTACACTTTTTTTTTTTACATTTTTGACCCCCATTAACTCTAAAATGGCAAACAAAATGCTAATATTGAAGCTTCAAACCAATGGGTGACATAAAGGTTGCTCAATCCATCTTTTTTACTCTTTATAACTGTTTCAGTCCACTATGAGTATGCTTGATTATGGTTATATTCACTGTTTTTAAAATTTAAAAGCTATACATGTATTTTAAAAGTTACTTTAAAAAGTTATTTTAAGAAAGAAATAAGTGAGAAAGAGGTACATTATTAATTTTGGCATCTCTGTTTTGGTAGTTTTGTTGACAATTACAAAATATTGCCACTTTATTTTTTACTTTACTGGAGATGCTGTAGTTCTGTGTCACAGACTGCAGGCTACCACCACTGAACACCATCCCCTTAAAAACAACAGGCCTTTGCTCAGTAGTCATCATTGTCTCAGTACGATACGACCAATACTTTTCAAGCTGTAAGAGAAGATATAAGAAGAATAAAGCATGACACTGAGGTCGAAAAGACTGTAGCGCATGTCAAGACTAACATCGACCCTGAAACAAAACCCAGCTCGAGAGCCTCCCTCCCGTCCTCCTCCTCCTCCTCATGCAGCTCTCACTTTCTCCCACTCTCGCTTTTTTCTTTCTCTTATTCTTTCATTCTGTACCTATTGAGCAGCAAAGTTGTCGCTCTCTTTCACAGCCTACCCTGGGCAAGAGGGAAACAATGCAAGCACACTTTGCTCCCCTGAATACGTGTTAGAAACCCAATCAGGCCCTCTTATTCGTCATATTCTTTTCTCTTTTTTCTTTCACAGTCCTGTCAGGGAAAAGGGGCGGGGGGGGGGCTTAAACAGGCTCGCAGCAAAGGCAAACGCCTCTCTGTTCTCCCTTTTCTTTTTTCCCGCCGTCTCTTCTTTTCTTCCTGCTTTGTTTTTGTGTACATGCACTCACATGGACCTCATTTTCCTGTGTGAGTATACTTGTTCTACCCATGGTTACTTTTTTATCAATAGTAATGAACCAAACAGGTGAAAGTGGAAAAACAATCCTTCTAACAATTGATTGTAAATTGAGAAACGTCTCAGGTATATGAACTCTGCAAAAGCATGCATACATGCCATAGTTACATCGTAAACCATGTACTTTTAACATCTCTTAAAAGAAAATTAATTAAATGCTTTAAATTGGTAAAAAAAAAAAAAAAAAAAGTGCAATAGGCTTTGTAGCTTTCACAGAGTGATTAAAAAGTCACAATAAAGAGCTTTTAGGTGACAGCAGCTGCTTAGAGATCAACATTGAAGCCAAGGTCACTGATGAAGTCCCGATGCTACACATTTATGGAGCTGTGCAGGAGCATCAAGGAAGTAGCTGCTGTGATGTCAACAAGTGGTTGTGGTTGCCTCAAGTTACTCCCTTTGGGGTTTTTTTGTTTTTGTTTTGTTTTTTTTGTTTTTTGGACAACCAGAAGTTGCCTTTTTTTAGACGAACATGTTGGTAGAAGACATCAAAGACACTGTGAGGTCCATTATGGTAGCTGTCATTAGCACAGATGGGTATAGCTGAAGTATAGGCATACCTGTCTGTGAAATTGGTCTTGCATTAAAACCAAATTCAGACTTTTGATTTTAATGCAACTGAAACAAGTAAGTTATAAAATAAAACAAAAAAACCCTGATCTGCAGTTTTTGTAAAGTGGGAAATTTGCTATAGAAAGACTGCATTGTACCAGGGTGTAAAGATGCTTATATCTGTGACTGAAATTAGGCATTTTAACATGGGAGTCTACCTGGCTTTTGGGTCCAGCCTGCTGTTGTCATTAGAGAAACATCAGTTTTTTTCAGTCCTGCCCCCCCCCAGTAAAAACACCTCAGTATATATAGGACGTGGTTTGACAGCTTTGAGAGCAGTTTGGGAGTTGTTCCGTGCATAGGCATTGTCACTACATAGGCACCTCTAACTACTGATACAGTATGATTTAATTCTGTAAGCAGGCCAAAAATATGACAGAGACCACACAATTCAGAAAAGAGCTTTGAGGGTTACTCCTAGTAGGCTTTCAAGGTGTAAAGAGTTAACCAACAGCTCACTAGTAGAAAGGCCCCATGTGAGAATAATGCAGGTGCACATTTTTATCCAGGGAACAACCCACTGGATTTTTTCCCACTAGTGAGAGTGGGTGTGAAGCAGACTATCTCCTGCTGTGTGCTACATGTGAGAAAACACAACTTTGGACCGTATCCCGACCTGCTTCTTACGATATTCTCCAGAATAAATGTCTCTAGAGGATAGTTTCACAAGAAATTGCAGACTGTGAAGAAGCAGGACAGAACTCAAAATGGTAAATGGTTAAGCAGGCTCTTCAAAACAAACTCTAGGATAGGAAAAAAAATTAAAACCATCAAGGAGGGTTTGGTGGAAGTCGGGGGGGGTGATAGACTGAGCAGATCAACAGAGGCAGTGAAACAAACGGGTGCTGCAACAGGTTGGAATTAGATCAACACTATCAAGCAGGCCAGATACAAGCTGTGATACCTGAGAGAGATGGATGACGAGGTTGTGTGTGCGCAGGAATGGAGGTTGTGTGTTTGTGTGCTGTTAATCTATTTATTTACCTGTCATTGGCTGCGATAATGGTTTTCATCCCTTCTCTCTGTGTCTCTCTGTCTCAGTCTATCTTGTGATGGGGGATTGGTTTTTCGTGTGTCGCTTGATAATCACACCTGTATTTTCTCATCAGACTCTAATCAGACCAATTACACGCGTGACGGAGAGCGTGGGCATGTTGATGCAGGGGAGCGATAAGGACACACACATACACACTCACACACACTTCGGGATTAAGCTCTCTGTCTTGGGGTATCTACGTCCCTTATCGGGGACAACCATCCCTGACGTGGCCTGTCAGCAGGCATGCCAAAAGTGTCGCTCACGCACAAACACATGCGAACACACTTAGGTCATGTATGCAATGCACCAAATATAATCTGTCTAAAAAAGAAAGCATGCCTCTCCTGTCTCACTATTTACCCTTTGATCCCTCTCTGCCCTCGTTGTGATGAAGAATACTCTGAAAGTCTGTCCATTCTCATACTTGTTTCGATAGGCATATGACGGCTTCGCCAGCCTCGGCATCTCTCGTCTCCTGGAGCCATCCGATATGGTGCTGCTGGCCATTCCTGACAAACTAACAGTAATGACCTACCTGTATCAGATCCGGGCCCATTTCTCTGGCGAGGAGCTGAACGTGGTGCAGATAGAGGCCAACAGCAACCGTAGCACCTACAAAGTGGGTGACTTTGAGACTGATACAAATGCATCCATAGACCAGGACAAGTTCTACGCTGAACTGAACGATGTGCAGCACCGCAAGGCTGACTCTCAGGCTGCTGCTTCTGCCAGCGGTGCCACCACTGAATCTAACGGAGCTGAAGCTACTGAGGGAGAGGTGAAGGAGCAAGGTTTGAAGGCCGAGGTAGGAGCAGTTTCGGCCAGCTTGATGACTCCAGGGCCATCGCAGTCTTCGCCTCCTGTCCCATCGCCACGCACAGTATTAGCTTCCACAGCAACAAACTCAACCCATGTGACGGCGTCAGGCTCTGAGGACAGGGGAAATCTACAGAAAGCAAACACTTTAGACCTTAGTGAATTACCACAGCAAGTGGAGAGGGAGATGGAGAAGGAAAGGCAAAACAAGAATGACCCGGGAGAGCAGAGAGGAGAGGGAGCTCCCGAACCAGCGTCTCCTACCAGGAGAGGAGCTCCTTTGTCCCACTCACCACCCCACACGAAACTGGGCTTCTCCTACAACAGGGATGCCGACCTCATCAAGAAAAAGAGGGCAAGCCTGCGTCACTCAGAGTCTGAGCCTGCATCAGACACCAGCTCTTCTCCAGTGAATCATACAGATGCCCCCGTCAAACAGGTAAATACACATGAAGCCTAACATTTTATACTTTATTAACACACTGTAGTGTTTCCTGAATATTGTAAATGTACGACCTTGGAAAGTAATCAACTAAATTACACACATCTAATTTTGAATCCAGCGCCTTAAAACACCTCTGGGTCAGTCTGCATGATCTGGACTAATTCTAACTGCTTAATGCAGGTATTAAGATTCTGACAGCGTTTACGTGCAGGTTCCTGCTTTCCCCCCTAAATGAATTGTGCTCATTTTTATCCTTGCACCCCTGAATTTGATTGAAACTTACACAGCTACATCAGTCAAAGACAGAGGATACGGTGAACATTCATTCCCTCCTGACGCTCACTAAGCTTCAAATCCCGACCTCGTTGATGCGGTTGCAGAGATGACCGTACTGAAACTCTCCCGTTCTGCATTAGATGTTGTCGTCACCTGTCTTGTAGCCAAGAACCAGACGCGTCTGGGCCGAGCCTTTAACACGTGGCGACTATGAAAGGCACTGGGAGAACCCCCTGCTTTGACATTTCATTATATTTTTCATTATATTTCTCATCCCTGCAGTTGATGGCAGTTGCACCGTGACTGCTCAGGCGTGGCGATGCTTTGCACAGAGCACACATCATCTCGTCTCTCACACACACCCTGTGACGCACACCTGTATCTGCGTGTGCGTGCACAATCACACTGAATGCACTGCTGCCTGCGTTGGTTAACCCCAGATTACTGCTTCTTGTTTACAAGTCGAAAGGTCACGGGGCAAGCGGGGGGCTATGACAGTCATGACATCCCATTTTGATCTGCTGTTATCTAGTTAGCAGGATGTATCCAGGCCAGATTTAACTCGTCGAAAGGATAAACATTTTTCAGTTATACAAGCAGCTGGGGTAATATTGCTAAATGTAAAAGCTCTGCTTACAATACACCCAGAATTACCTTGCAGATAAAATTCTGACTTCAGTGTGTGGTTTGCTTATTTGCCAAAGCCGTCATGCTCTCCACACAAATGGACCCAGACAGGGCTATGAGCCCAGGTGCCCCTCATAGAGTGCGTATCATAGGGAACATACCTGCTCCTGGATTAGAAAAGCATAGGGCTGAATTAATCCCCCACTTGCTGCATGTCCAGTAAAGAAATGTGAAAGCCGCTGGTGTGATAGTTTGCTGCTGAAGATAAACACATCACTCACCATTCTAAACAAAATTATTGGTTTCATTCTTCTGGGGAAATACTTTCAAAATTAGGAGTGCCTCTTTGACCACCGCACTCATGTTTTATTTTCTTTTTAGGAGCCACCACCTGCCCCTGTGTCGAGCCCCCCAGCTGAGAAGGTGAGTATGGTTTAAAAGAAATGGATTGATTTGAAAATACAGGCAGATTTCCACACTCTCTCTAACTAGCAACAATCTTTTTATCTACAAAGTTTTAGTACTTTAGACCTTGATCAGCAAGTAGTTAATTATAAGGAGAAGCTACCTTACATAGGAAGTGGCCGCAGTCTTGAGCAATAGGGCAAAAACACGGACAGTTGGAGATCCAAAGGCTGAGTAGTCATTCCTGTTATACTTTTTTAAAGTCCACTTGAAGTCAACTGCCTGGGTCCATGCATAGGTGGTGTATTTTGATATAAATTCTTAGTGAACAAGTCCAGGCAGTCACAAAATCCAGGCAGGCCCGTTAGCATCAACATGGACCCCGTTGGGCTTCCCAGGTAGACCCTAGCGGACTCGTGGATGCAGAAAGTATAAAACCTCCTTTTATCTTCGGTGACTTATTACCCAGGTGCTATACTAGGTATGGGTACCAAAGATGATTTTATTTTTATATCATTAAGAAAGTTAGATTTAAAAAAGCTATATATTATTATAAAACATTCCATAATTTTTTCCTCTATCTGGCATGCATGCTTATGCCACATTGGCAACCACCAAAGAGAAAAATGGTTACTCCACCTTTGGTTGGCGAGTGATTGCTGGAGGCTGTCGCACTACAAACCTCTTTGCAGTTTGTTTGGCCACTAGCGGTTTTTGATGGTTGTCACTGGTTTGCGTGGAAGACACTGACTTTTAAAACATAAAAAGCAAAAGTTGCCCCATTTGAAACTTGTTAGTTTTAGTGGTAATGCACAACAAAGTTTCACTACCGCTCTGTGGTAGAGACAAGTTTGCAGACAAGTCGGCATCCTCCATGAAAACCAAAGTTGACCACGTCAATCTGCTAGCATCCAAAGAAATCACAAGATTTTTAGTTCAGCTCCCTCTCTGCAACCAGTTTCACCTATGGGGAACCCGCAACCTCCAGCAATCACTCACCAATCAACCCTGGAGTATGCCAGGGGGTCACCGGTCTGTAGGTCTGTGTGACTGAGGCCTGGCTGAGGGAGCTTACCTTATTTATGGCACAATGTGATTACAACGAATCCTTCCCAGTTTCGGTTACAAAAGCTTTAGTTTCCTGAGTGTATTCTCTCTCTTTTCACATGTGTAGAAGGTCCTCTCTCGTCAGGAGGAGTTGAAGGAGAGAGCCAGACTCCTCTTGGAGCAGGCCCGCAGAGATGCTGCAATGAAAGCCGGCAACAAATACATCTCCAACTCAGCTGCAGCTGCACCAAACAGAGCTGCAGGTGTCTGTGATGTAAGTCCAAGCCTTCCTTTTTGTCTGTGTGGGATTGGAAGTGTTGGTATTGTCCACTTAAAAGAATGAAATTGTCTCTGTTCTACCATCATTCTGGTAGAGTTTGATCTTCGTTTCATCTGCCCAAAGAATGTTTTTCCAAAACTCTGCTGGGGTTTCTTTTTTTTAGATGTTTTTTTTACTGAGGTCCAATCTAGCCTGCCTGGTCTTAAAGCGTATGACTGGCTTGCACCTTGCAGTGAACCCTCTGTATTTACTTTCATGCAGTCTTCTTTTTATGGTAGACCTGGATATCGATAAATCTTCCTGGAGAGTGTTGTTCACTTGGTTGGCTGTTGTGAAGGGGTTTCTCTTCACCATGGAAATGATTCTGTGATCATCCACCACTGTTGTTTTCCATGGACGTCCAGGTCTTTTTGCGTTGCTGAGTTCACCAGTGCTTTATTTCTTTCTCAGGACATACCAAACTGTCACTCCTAATATTGTAGCAGTTTCTCAGATGGGGTTTTTTCTGTTTTCGCAGCTTAAGAATAGCCTGTTTCACCTGCATGGAGAGCAAAATCTTCCAAATGCAAGCACCTCACGCAAAATCATCTCCAGGCTTTTTTTCTGCTTAACTGATAATGACATAACGAAGGAGTTTCGTCACTTGCACATGAAATAGCCTTTGAGTCAAAGTAGTCCAATTAAAAACAGAGTGGCACAACTCCTAAGAAAGCTACATAAGGTCTGAATAAGGTCTGTGTAGTGAGTAAAAACTTGCTTGTTGTATGGCATCACGTCAGTGTGCAGGGAAAGCTAACAGGGTGACCCCACACCTCCCCAACCTCTTCAGCGCCCTCGTGTCACTTCCACAGTCTCTCTATTTGCTGCTCACTGCGCTTCCAACATGCTGGAAAAGCTTGTCCAAACTGTCTCATCCTCTGGCAGCCCACTTTGGTGAACACTTTAAGGAAAGGCTTTGAGAAGGAGAGAAGACTTTTCCTTATTAACTTCTGCTGAGACTCACTTACACTCTGCTCTGTGTCCTGAACATGTCAGTGTGGAAAGCTCAAATATGGATGGACTCCTCCGCTCTCTCCTCTCACCATAAACATGTCTCCCCCCTCTCTCTCGTGCTCTCTCTCTGCTTAGACTCTCTCTTTGGTCATCTTGACTCTGCACAATTTTTATGACATCCCCCACCAATTTTGCTGCCCCCTCACTTTCCCCTGAACACTGAGTAAATGTTGTACACAAACACCTGTCAGCAAAAGTACATTCATGGTAAAAAAAGGGGGCCAAAAATCGCTGTAGCGAAGCAAACTAGACTAGAGAAGATGCGAGTGAAATTGCCAGCTCTGAACTGAGCACGGTCCACTGAACATAATATACTGGGAGGAGGGGGCACACTGATGAACCAGGAGTTACCCTGGGAAAGCACTGTGGTCAAATCCTCCGTTACATTTCCAAATATTTCAGAGAAAAGGAAAGGGGGAGGGTTAAGAAAAAAATATGGTCTTGTGAGAATTGTGACAACAAGGGATTTGAGGGTAAAATGAAATAAATACCTTTTGGTAATGAAATATCTAAAAGGCAGCAGCCACATGCCCCTGCGTTTGCTCCCTGAATCCTTAAAGAGAAATATGCCCTTGAATTAGATGTTTTTAAAGTGTGTATGTGTGTGTTGTCAGTGTTTGTTCATGTTTGTGCGCCGGCCACAGGAATAACCAGTTCAGCATAATCTGAGGAAATAAACGAGGACCTTCCAAGGACTGGGAGGCGTTAAAAGTCTTCAGTGGAAGAAAGCAAATTAAAAGAGTTTTTCAAAGCTGTTGCAGTGCTGATATATTTCCTTAGCCACAAAAAAAGGTCCTCTTCTGTCCCTTGTTGTCTGGCAAGATGGCGGACTTCACTTAGATTAGCTCCTTAAAGTAGGCAAACCCACCCCTCCACTCTTTCTCTCTCTCCTCCTTATTTCCTCACTCATTTCCAAGGACAATTGGTTAATAACCCCTAAACACACACTTACTTACACATACACACACACACTCCTCTGCATAAAAAAGGAAGGGAAGCAGGAGCGGTGGGAGGGAGATATTGAATTGTTTACACTTTTTTTAATAGAAAACATTGATCAAAGGAATACGACTGGCCTCGAGGCCAATGTGCTGATAATTGTTAGTGATTCAGATTAGATTACTTGATGTCTTGTTTTGATTAGCATGAGTGTGTGTGTGTGTGTCTGTGTTATCAGCTGGAGAGGCCCAAGCTTTTCCCATTTAACTCTCCATCTGTCTAAGTAGGTGCTTTGCGGTTTAGCATGCATAAGGTATAATTTAATTCAGTTAAAGCAGGCTTCGTTCTTCAAGGGAAATGGCTAATGTGAGGGAAAGGAGGGGCTTACATTAGCTGCTTTAGCGTATAGCTTTCAAAGCACAAACGACAAATGAGTCATCAAGTGTCATCTTTTAAATGAAATCATGTCTTACACAAAGCTGCAGCTGTCAGGATTTTTATATGATAATGCAGTTCTCTTTTATCGAAAAACTGATACTCCAGAAAACTCGTAGTTTTAGTGCTAATTATATTACACTGGTCAGCAGTATTTCAGGAGTTGTATTCTGAGATAAAATGAGCTATTACTTATTTTGTCTACCAGCTCCAAAGAAGTTAGAAGTTAAAACGGCTGTTTTTTTCTGGCGTTTTTAAGCGATTTAATTTTTCCTGTTTTTACACTTGTGCACTAATTAGATCAAAAGAAGATCAACATAGGTGAGATTTAATATAGAAATTAAAAAAATCAAAGCCAGGCCAAAATGTTGTCTAAGTGGGATGGTGTGAAACAGCGATTAATTGGAGATTGATTACCCAGAGTGTTAAACATTAAAAAAAGCAAACGTTATTTATTATTTAACACTGTAGGACATCATCTTGTAGGATTAGAAATTCCTCATCCTAGAAGAAGTCATGAATCTAAAATTCACCTCAGAATTTTCCATGTTCTTAATCCACAGAGACAACCATCAGTCTAACCTCTATAAGAAATGCTCCCTTTGAGTGTTGTTACTTAGGTTTTAGGTTTGAAACCTTCTTTCCCCACAGCTAACACTAAATGTGACAGAAACCTCAGAAACATATACAAACTAACACACTGACTGAACCCATAGAGCTCAGCTATACTAGCTATCTGTACTAAAATCAGGTCTTCATCTATTCATGTGAACATAGCACGAACAATATGTTAGACACTTGTTTGCTCTGTGTGTGTGTGTGTGTGTGTGTGTGTGTGTGTGTGTGTGTGTGTGTGTGTGTGTGTGTGTGTGTGTGTGTGTGTGTGTGTGTGTGTGTGTGTGTGTGTAGCCCTGTTCTCCTGACCTATGCTCTCCCTCCTGCCATCCCTAATTGTAGCCCACAGTCACTGCTTCTTTCATCTAAGGTCACAGGTTCCTCTCCTTCTCCCTGCCTTCTTAGTCTTTCTCTCTCCTCTTCACTCCATTTCTCTTTCATGTCAGATTTTTGACTTCTAGCCCCAGTTCTTTCCTTTCCCATCTCTTTATTTATCTCTGTCTGTCCTCTCTCTGTAGTCTTTGATGGATGACCAGTACTACTAATTGTTCTGTGCTCACCAGCGTTGGCCTCACCACCTCCTCCTCCTCCTCATAGGTGGCCTTCACAACACATCAGTAGTCAGTGGTGCAGATGTCTTGTAATGTCGTAATGTCACCACCCCCTACCTAAGCAGTAGCCAGATAGGTAATTAATGAGCTTTCCTAAAAATATCTAGACTTTTTTTTTTTTTGTCCTTAGGCCTGACATCCCCAGTTTTGGTTTTATTCTTTCTTTTGCTCTTTGGACTTTCCCACTGTTATTATTTTAATAGGAGGTGTGTGTCTGTGCGTGTCTCTGTGTGTCTGTTCACTTCAGGTCTTCTCATCCATTAGCAGATGAGAACAGTAATTTCACACCGGCCTGGCCAGGCTAATTATCAGGATCCACACTTGGTTTGGGGAGAAGTGTGTGTGCATGTGGACCCACAAAGCAAAATGTGCAACTATGTGTGTTCCTTTGCAGAAAACTGTAAAGCAGAAACTTGTGTGTATGTGTGTGTGTGCAGATTTGTAGCACCTGTGCATATTTGAACGTCTTTTTTTATTTTGTGTGTGTGTGTCTTTGAGTATGTGTGTGCTTTGCTTGTGGAATGCGTTCAAGAGTGCACGCAAATGCCTCGGTGTTTTCCAGGTAAGAGAGTTTCCCTGCTCACTGACTCGTTGTGATTCCTATAATTGGGTCCCGTTTGATTTTTGCCGACCAGCACCCCAACCACCTCTTCCTCCCCCTCTTCCCCCATCACCCCCCTTATTCCTCCTCCTTCTCCTCAGCAGTGGAGAGGACTCCTGGGTCTCTGCTGTTGTGACCTGTGGGTGTTGTCATCCACTCCCATCTGCTGTCTGTCCTCTGATTCTGACTCGTCCGTCATCTCCTCCTTTCTTTCTGAATTTGATTTCTTTCTGTTTTAAATTGGGGACCAAAACAAAGCCCTCTGGCTGAACTGTGACGTATGTAAAAAAAAAAATAATTAAAAAAATTATATATATATATATATATATATATATATATGTATGTATAAAATATTATTATTATTATTATTATTATTATTATTAAAAAAAAACAAGAAAGAAAATATCCAAGAGCCATTAAAAAGGTTACCTTTTACCCAAGGCCCTCTGACTGAACCTTGCGTAAAAATTCCTTTAAAAGAAAAACACATTGTGTGTTATTTATTTAATTTCATATATTTCATTATAACAGTTTAGTATTTTGTCTTTCCTTCCTTCCTCACTTCCTTTCTTTCTTTATTTTGTCATTTGGGACCAAAACAAAGCCTTCTGGCTGAACATTGTCATTTTTAGTAACCTTTTCAAATGCTGAACATGGAAGTTGTGTGTGAGTTCTTCCTGTTTTATTTTGGAAGCATTACATTCAGGTCCTTACCAGTGGCCCATTATAACAGGTCCCTTCTTTTTTCATAAACTTAAATAATCCTGAAAAAATAATCGTAGTCCTCACATATTCTGATTTCAGTTTTGTTCTCATGGATTTGACCATTGAAAATGCAACCAGTAAAAGGTTGTCTGTGCAGCAGAAAGAGGAAAAAATGTCTGTTTTGAAAATGCAAATATGGCCGTATGCACTCTCCTTTTTTGTCCACACACTGTTCTTTACTCCCCTCCTCCTCCTCCATCTACTCTCCTTTTCAGCCTTCTCCCAGCAGTAATAGTTTTTCTCCAGGTCTCATTTTAATGTGGCTGCAGTGCCATTCTTCTCCCGGTTCTCATTTTTTTCCCTCTTCTTCCTCTTCTTCCTTCCCTCACCCCCTCCTTTCTTCTTCTTGTTCTCTGTCCTTTTTGAAGAATCTGCCCCTAATGAAACTAAATAGTTTGGTGGGGAGTTTCTTTGGACTATGTGTGCGTGCTTGTCTTGGAGTGTGTGGGTATGTGTCATGGCCGAATTGGCTGGAGTGGAGATCAAAGGCAGTCTCTAAATTGAGTGTGTGTGTGCGTGTGTTAACGAGCAAGAGAAAGACAGCTCTCTGAATTGCATCACAAGAGCTGATCAAGCCATCAGAGAAGAAAGCGGTAACTCACTTACACTTACATACCTCTCCTGAACACATGTACCTCTCCTCCTTTCTCTCTTTGTTATATTGTTCACGTTTGACCAAGTGGAAGTGTCAAATGTTTTTCATGTCCATCCTCTAACACTGGTGTTTTGCCTTTTCTCTTTCTCCCTCTTTTTGTTCTGTTTTGTTCTCTGTATTTTATTCATAAAGTATCAAGTTTGGAGAACGTTTAAAAATTGATGCAAAACAAAGGCATTGTGACCCAACAATGATGTGATATTGGTCACAACGCAGAATGGTTATGTAGGATGCATCATGATGTCCGCATAACTCAAGGAAAAAAAAAGAATCAAAAGTCAAAAAGCAGGACCTGCATATTTGTTCAATGGTCTGTTTCAACAGTTTAATAATGGCACAGTCGATCCTTGTAAAATGGGAGTCTGTGGGGTTTGGTTTGCTTTTGGAGCCAGATTCAAGTGTTCATTTCAGACTTATTATAACAATAACAAACTTGTTTAGTAAACAAAGAAAGAAAAAACAATGCAATAAACAAAATAAATTCTAAATAAGTGAAATAATGATTAAGAAAATTAAAGTGAACTTTTTCAGTAGGGGCAAGTTTGAAACATGGAAACCTTAGTGATACACAAAGGATATTAAAGAGAAACTGATCTGAGTTTAGTTTAATGCAGATTTTGGAGTATTTGGAACAATATTGAGGAAAATTAATCAGATGATGAATTTAAAAAATTGTCCGGTACCAATGAGTTTGTCAGAGATGGCACAATGCCCTGTTACAAACTTGCAAACTGCTACAAAATATCTAAAACCTAAATTTGATTTTTTTTTATTTATTTTTTTCTTCTACACATTGTATTTTAATAGCTATTTTGACTAACAACTTGTTATTGCTGGACCTGCATATCTGGACCAGTATATCTGGAACAAGCTAAAGTGCCTCAATGAATGTCTCCGCCTCAACCCCGACACTTTCGAGAACTTTCTCAGGAAGCAGTAGTGGAACTAACACAGGCCATAACTTCTAAAGTGAGTTCTGTTTTCTTCAAAAGGGGGCAGGGAGTTGATCTCATGTTCTCCGTTTCTCTATTACTATGTCCCTCCGCCACCTCCTCTCTCACCTCCTTCACCTTTTTTGTCTCTCCCTCCCCAGCAATTATCCTGTCTATTTAAAGGGCAGAACCTTCCCATCATACTCGTCTGTCAGAGCGACGGTCTCCTCTGACTTTTGTGTGCATGTCCCTACTCAACCTGTTCTACCTGTCCTACTGTACAAGTGTCCTTTGTTAAGTATACACACCGGCTTACACACTGTGCTGAGGGCAAACTGTTAATTCAACTATAGAACCACAGTTAAACAGAACTTCAAAAGTCAAATACACTAACGTATTTGCTCATTATTAAAAAATCAGCTGAATTTTAAATGCACACCTTTGTTCTTCTGCATTTGTGCCACATACTCAGTACTTCAAAACGATATTCTGTCATATACAAACCATATGAAATTTTTTTCGTGCAAAATGCCTCCTGTGTCATTCACACATGATTCCACTGCTGCTTCAACTGTTAACAAGTAAGAGATACCAAAAAGATTTTGCACATACGGTATGTATAAACAAAAACTAGATTTTTATATTCTCGAACCACAGATCATTTTGGCTCTGTTATCAGACAATCAAGGTATGATTGAAATTCAGACTTTTTGCTTCAATTCAAGACATTTACCAAAAGTACTGCTTTTTTATACATAGCCCACCACTTTCAAGTAAATGGTAAATGGCCTGTATTTATATAGCGCTTTCTAGTCCCTAAGGACCCCAAAGCGCTTTACATATCCAGACATCCACCCATTCACACAGACATTCACACACTGGTGATGGCAAGCTACGTTGTAGCCACAGCCACCCTGGGGCGCACTGACAGAGGCGAGGCTGCCGGACACTGGCGCCACCGGGCCCTCTGACCACCACCAGTAGGCAACGGGTGAAGTGTCTTGCCCAAGGACACAACGACCGAGACTGTCCGAGCCGGGGCTCGAACCGGCAACCTTCCGATTACAAGGCGAACTCCCAACTCTTGAGCCACGATCGCCCCACAAGGGCTCAAAAGTAATTGAACAAGCAGGTTGATGGCCAGGTGGGCTTGTTCCCACATTCACTATTTAATGACACATGAAGAAGATATAATATCTGAATTGATTCCACTTTTGAACTTACAGTTCATTGCACTTTTCTAGATCTCTCAATGAGGACTAGGAATGTCAGTGCAAGTGAGGGGGAGTTCATAAGTATGAAAAAGACAAAATAAACTCATCAGAGAGACAGTAAAAACGTGAGGAGGAGACAAATCAATAATCTGGTACTTTCTCAAAAATAGGGAATACACTGGGCAGCTCAGAGACACCCCAAGTCCTGAGAGACCACAGAAGACAACAAAAGTTCATGATAAGAAAAAATACTTCACAACATCTAACCAAGTCAAGAACACTTTTGACATTGTCAAAGTCTAAAACCAAGAGATGCCTTCATGAATGCATATAGAGAGGATTTAAAACAAGATTTAAACTAGAGATGGACCGATCCGATATTACGTATCGGTATCGGTCCGATACTGACCTAAATTACTGGATCGGATATCGGTGAGAAATTAAAAATGTAATCCGATCCATTAAATATAAAAAAAAACCACCTCACAAAACTTGCGACATTGCGTAACTCGGCTCATAACCGTTGCACGTTGGAGCAGTGTGCTCACGTGATTGAGCGGCTGTGTGTATTTGTAGCCTCGCTACCAAACCAGCATTTCATCTCCGAGGAAGTTATCCCAGGGAGAAGTAAAGCAAGTGTGTAAGTTCATCTCTGAATGTTTGTAAAGCGTTCCGATGTTAAGCTTAACAACCGATATATGGAGCGACTGCCTCTCTCTCTCCCTCTGCTGCTGCTACTTCAATCGTGAAACTGATCAATGATCAGCTGATCGTCTTTTCTGTCGCAAGTCCGTCTCTCTTCTTTGTTTTTGGTCCACTTTGCACCAGAAAGAGGAAACCAGCGGCTGAACAACAGCAGCACGTTTAACCTTGATAAGCTGTTGTTAGAATTTATTTAATATTACTTTCTACACCAGGATCCTTTTCTACGTAGCTGACGGCTGGTAACTGTGCAGGGGCGGATCTAGCAAAGTTTAGCCAGGGGGGCCGATAGGGCATGAACAGGGAAAAGGGGGCACAAAGACATACTTTTCTTTCTTATTCTCATTTAAAATGTCTAGCTTTTAATAAATAATTATCTGAATCTTACACCCAAAGTTTTAATCTGATGTAAAATGTATCCATTACTGTATATAGTAACTGTTAAGTCTAATATACCCTAGTAAGCTATAGTACTTTTTCCTTTGGGAAGATACCATCTGTGCAGTCTGCAATTCTGTTGAAGAAAGATGTTGAATCTATTTAATTATTCTTGAAAAATAATTTAATTCTGTGCATTTTTTTTCACCCTGCATCAAATTAAAGTTGATTACATCAATTAAGCATCATGAGGTGGAGGGTGGGGGGTGGTTCCCTATTTTTTTTTTTGCTGGGAGTTTGCAACCCTATTAGTTAGGTTGCTTAATATTTCTGCTAAGTACTCTTTAAAATACCAGAATAGGAAGGATGGAGTAGATTTAAGTTTATTAGATTGATCAGTGTTGCTGAACTATGAAATATTTTGGGTGCAGTGTATTTTTTACATACAGGTATAACAGAATAGCTTTAGTGTTATTGTTTATTTAAACTTGAGTATGAACTTATACAAAATGCAGCAAGATATTAAAAAAACAGTTTTATTGATTAAAAAACACACTATATCGGATTCATATCGGTATCGGCAGATATCCAAATTTATGATATCGGTATCGGTATCGGACATAAAAAAGTGGTATCGTGCCATCTCTAATTTAAACTACTAGTTACACTCGAGGCTAAGAAGGCCAAAAACAGCTTAAAGAGACTGCACAGTTCTGTCAAACAGATGAAACCAGGATGAACTTGTACCAGAAATGTCAAGAGCAACGTATGGAGGAAGAGAGAAATGGCTCATGATCATGATTACCTCAGTTTGTCTGATTACGTCTGAGCTCCTGACAATGGGAGACTATGTATAAAAAAAAAAAAACAACCTTGAATTAAAGCTGAAAAACTTCAATCTCATCTTCATTATCTGATTTAAAATCCACTGTAGTGCAGTATTTGTAGCACCGGCTATTGTCCAAATACTTACGGACCTAACTGTACTTAAAACCTCAGACATAACCTTGCACACCACTCCTGCATCTTTGCAGTTGCACATAAACACACACTTAAAAGTATACACTAACACACAGGTGCATAACCCGCACTCCTGCTCAAATTCCACGCCGACATCTCTCAAATTTATATTTATGTACATATAACACACACATACAGGCACACACAGACCCCTATCATGGGCACGCACCCGTCGAATCATAATTAGGCTGTGTCCTGGTTCTTTGATAGCCATGTACAGTGGCTCTTCTTTATCTTTATCAAATGCATTGATCGCTGTGGGCCTCGCACGCCCATTGATCCGCGCACTCTGTCTGGAGCTAGCCGATAAGCTCTCCCTTTCCCTCCCTCCCCTTCTCCCTCTCTCACTCCCTCTCCCTTCTTTTCCATTTCTGTTTTTACCTAAATTTGAGGACAAATATTAGATTTATTAATTTGGTAATATTGTCAAAAATACTGGCATTGCCCTTTTCAGTGGAATAAACAGATAATTAAGCCAAACAGAAGTCCCTGCTTTTTGTTTAGATGTTTTTTTTTAAACTGGAAAACCACATTTCCCATAAATCCCACTCCTTCTGTCACCAAGAGGATGATGATGTTTGTTCCTTTCCACCTTAATCTGCTTGCTCATCCCAGAATATAGAGCTGTAAATACCTGCATTAGCTGTGTTTTACTCTGAGGATAACGTTCCAGAAAGGATCTGGGAAAACTGGCCTTTTAGCATCTTTGTAGAGGTTGAAGTATTAGTTATCTATCCATAACCTTATAACCTCATCCATAACCATAACTTCATTATATTTGTTGTTGATTAAGTATTGCTGAGTCACGAGATCTTATATATTTACGTGTTAAAATGATATGAGCATACTATAATAGATCATTTTAGTGTTACTGAAAATATAACCTATTTTGTAACAAGTAACAAATGACTGTCTAATAAAATCTAAGTTTGTGTTTTCTTTAACGATTCTTTGCATAGAAACTAGTGAAAGTCATAAAAATTATAGTGGACTGTATCTGTGGGCATTCCTGTGTGGTTGCTTGAAGGTTAATAAAGATGCTGTCTATATTTAGTGATGTTTCAACTAATTTGTTGCTGAATAATTATATGTAAATGACAATTCTTGTTGTGATTATCATAAGTAGGCACATGGTGATATGGTAACAGAAAATCAGAGAGTTTAACAACTAACTGACTTCTACCTGAATCTCTGTGGCTTTTAAACATTGTTGAAGTGTGTGTGATTACATGGCTATTTGATTGGCTTGGTGCGTGCATGTGTGTTCTGTGGTTCTTTAGTGTGAGTGTGTGAGTCTGGACAAGATAGAGACCTAAAGCACCTCTTGACTGTGAATTAGCCTGTCATGACAAATGTCTGGAGCTGCATGACTGGCTGCCAGACTGGCTGGCTATCTGGGAGGTTGGCAAACCCTTTTAGATAGTGATTGTGTGCGCGTCCCTTAGTGTTGGTGTGGGTGTGTGTGCGTGGCATGACTGTGTGCCCACGCCAGGTCTCTGTACATGACCAGTGGTGCGTGCCCTCCCTCTCTCCCTCCCTCCCTCTTTCTACTTGCCCAGAAAAGAGCAACCAAGGCGACAACCTGCTCCCCTTGCTCAGACAGAGCTTCCAGAGCGGAGAGAGGTCCTCACTCGACGCCAAGCCCACAGAGGAACCCTCTGTCTCAGACTCGCACTCATCCGTTCAGCCTCTCTTCCACTGGATGTTCCCAGCAGTCAGTGGAAGACAGTGGAGGATTGTTCTTGCTGTCGCCATTTAAAAAAGAAAAGTCTCTATTCCTCCTGGGTTTCCATTCTTGAAGCTGTGCTGCCCAACGACCACCAGCTGACAAGCTTTCTCCTCTTTTTTTCATTCTTGCTTTTTCATCCCGGCTTTGATCACGTAATGATCTTTCTGCTGGTTTTTGTTTTTTGTTTTTTTGCTTGTTTGTTATTTTTATTAATTTGCATTCCTGTGGCTTTTTGGATCCACCTTTGTTGTTGTCTTGTCCGGCCAGGTTAAAGCGTTGTGTCTGTATCTATTGCCACTTTCCAACTTGGAAGTACTGAGTGTAATCGCCACTTAATTTTAACATTATGTCCACTAGGTAGCATTTAATCTCCACATGCTCAGCTACTCTTCCCTAAACTTCTGGCATATTGTGTTGCTACAGAACAATGAGTTGTAATTGGAATTGCAGCAGTGGTAACACTTGAGTGACCAAAATAAATCTCAACAGGTTTTGAGAAAGAATTAGAAATTTGACAGTAACCAGAAATGACCTCTCCTCACCCAAGTCTACATTATTTAGACCTTTAGACCATCAAAAGAGCCTTTTTTGACCAAGTGGGGCAACAAAACATGTTTAAGCCTTATTATCACAGCCACTGTTTATTTCTCTTTAGCATTCAGAAATTTTTGTGCAGACTCTTAAAGAAAGTCTTCTTATACTCTTCATTGTTAATTTCTTAATGTTACCAACGCAGAATGCACATGTTCAGACATCAACGTCAGTAAAAGTTAATGCCACAAAAAGATTTTATATGACGAACTTTGTCTTTCTTGTCTTTCACACAGTTTGACATTTTTTAAAAAGCCCTTCCTCTCCTATCCTTTGCCCTCTCGCCGACCCACCACACACACACTCTCTCGGTTCCTTAGCTGAGGGAGCCAGGCAGTGGTTAGATGCATTTTATAGCAGCATAGTGTTAATCCTTGCCTCTGGATAGGCAAAGTCAATTTCCCATTTCCTGTCCCCAAAATGGCTAACAACAATAATGCAGTGGGATGTTTTTATGGAGTGTGGGGGGCCTGTGTGGGCTATATGTATATATAAACTGATACAACACACACAGGCACTCTTGAACTGGTAGTTGTCCATATCTGTAAAGGCCAGATTGTGTATCAGAACCAGTCCATAGCCAGAAGGCCGTTAGTGACATTACTGTTTATTTTGCATTTATAAAAGGAGGGAGAAGCATGCTTCTGCAACATAATAAAAAGTAAGGATGGAAAGTATAAAGAAGAAAAAGCAGTTTCTGTCTGTGTGATACTGTTATGAGAATGTGACAAACCAGAAAACATCCAATTTGGGATCAAACTATGTTACATCCCAACATTTGGCACAAACAATATAGAGGATGGACATAGTAGTATCACCCACATTTAATGAACTCCTGTTGTGAAGTCTCAATCTTGGTTGTTGCTATTATTGTTCTTTTGAATCTACAAGTCCACAGAAAGAGGTGAGTCTCTCATTAACATGCTCATCAGTAAAGACGTCAGAGTTTCTCACCATGTCTTTAAAGCTCAGTCCAGCCATTCTACAGATGACCTTGGTTTCAGCTATACTCTTTCAGTCATTATCCAGATATCATAGGTGAAGGTTGAAATGTAGATGGATTGGGCTATTGGCTCAGCTTTCTCTTCTTCACAACATTTGGGTTAGGGCTGGGCCATATCATACCGTTCACGGTAATACCGGTGTAATTTTGGGCAACGATAGGAAAATGAAATATCGCGATAGAATGTGGGTGAAACGCGCATGCGCAGTGCCTATGTTTCCATACGCACATGGCAGCGGCGCTGAATGAGAAGAGCGAAAGCGGATCGTTAAATGAAACAGATGAACCAGAATTGGTTTGTAAAAATGCTGCAACTTCAGTGGTGTGGAACTGGTTTAGCTTTTGTCCGTCAGATACACAACAAAGCACTATTTTTGGTAGAGCATGCTAGCGGGCCGTCGTTATTACCGTGTTGTTTGGAAAATACGGCACACTTAAAATCAATCGTTTGATTTTTCTGAAAATCGACAGTGCCCCTTATAATCCCGTGCGCCTTATGTATGAATTCTGGTTTTGTTTACTGACCTTGAAACGATTTTATGTGGTGCACGGCGCTCGAAAATCCGTCAAATGTTTTAGTACGACTTTGCTAAGCTACGAACCCGCACTGCTTGATGGATTGTCGGAGCATTACGGCTACCGTAGGCAGGCGCTTCGCGGAGTGATACGTACTGTGCTTCAACATAATATTACCGTATTGTGTGCGTATAACCTCTTTTTAAGTTTTGTGGATATTATACATGGTTATGCTGAGGATATGTCGGCTAATTTCCACTGGAAATGCCTTTTGGTTAAACTGTCAGCAAGGAATTGGCACTGTTACATTTTTATATAACTTTAATGCACATAAAAAACAGCTGCTTGTTTAAGTGAAAATACATTGATGGGGTTTTTTGCACTAATAAAGTTGTGGAGTTGTAAAATATTTTGTCTAGTGTCAATTATATCATCAGTTATATCGTTATCGCAAATTTTCAAATGTATATCGTGATAAATATTTTTGGTCATATCGCCCTGCTCTACTTTGGGTACAGTTCCCTGATATAACTGCTGACATTCCACTTTCTTATAAATCCTGAATAAGACCCAGAGATACTCAGACTTGCTTAGGCTCCCCTTTATCCTCCAACCAAGAGGGCCCATTTTGAAATGTGAAAGTCTTCTGTGACCCACAAACAACTTAATAACTGTTATGATCATGGCACAGGCCAGATATAAAGCATTTTCTTCTTTGCGTTTTACTGATTCTCTCTCCTTTGTTTTCATGTAACAACCTACGTGTGCGCTATTAGACAAATAATAAACAGCTCTTTGTTGGTTATAAGTCCCATAAGCCAAACTAAATTGAGTCTGGATTCAAATTTTCACGTACTTATTTTGTAATTTAGTTGTGAAGGAAACATTTATAGTTGCAGATGTCGTGTCTGATGTCTATATCCAGAGCTAATTTCCAACATCAACCCCTTAAAGGGGTTTTTCCTGCTCACAGTTAGATGGCAAAATCATTACCTTTACTCTCAGGTGGCTCCACCTGAGAGTAAATATACATATAACTACTAAATGTGTTTTATAATGGGTAATATAGTCTAGACATCAAATTTTTAAACAGTTCATAAACAGTTTTCAAGATATATTTGATCCTTTTCTTGTTTGTTTAGTTTCTTGTTCCTTTTTTTAAGTGCTAACAAAATATATTTATGAATTCCTTGCTTTGTTAGATACTGAGACCTGGGAGAGAAGTATTTTTCTTTAAGTAGTGTCATCGTTTATTTTTCTTCTTGCTCTTTATCTCTCTCTCTGTCTTCTTTCCTTCTGCCACTGCCTCTTTTTTTCTTTTCTTTTTTTTTTAATCAGTCTCTCTCTAAGGTGTGTTCCCGTCTCCCTGTGGGCATCCCCCTGGGCTCTCTCTCATACACATACACAGAGTGCATTAGGGTTGCTGTCATTTACAATACAACCCCATTGTCCCCGCCAAACAATGACTACAAACAAACAATTGACATGGAAATGGAGAGATGTAGCTCATTAGCGGGCGCTGCTTGTTTTGTTAATGGATAAATGGGCAGCTTCAATAGGCCAGCCCTAAAACCCCTGCCTCAATATGGAGAAGGCTGATTAACAGGAAACCACAGGGAGGGAGAGCAGTGACAGAAAAATGCAGCTTCGTTCTCCCCTGGGTCGTATGTGGCTGTGTTTGGGCGAGGGGGGGTGCAAATTTAGGAGTTTGTGTGTATTTGTGCTTAAAGGTTGAGTCGTGTAAAAGATGAGTTTATGTTAACTTCCGCTGCAGTGGCTTAAATCATGCAGGCATTTTCACCTTTATTAAATACCAAATTGACTCATCTGTCTTTTTCAGTCAGTATATTCTCTTATAACTTTCCCCATCTGTTTTCAGTGCAGTTCAGTTAGATTCACTCTTGTGTTTTTCTGTTATTTTGATCTACTTTTGGTCCCTTATTTTTCTGGAAATCACCCACTGACATTCCTGTCATTTTAAATTACCTGTCCAGGATGTTTGTTTACTACTGCCTGGTTACTGTATGTAGTGATGGCCTGCCCAGTGAGGGTGCTGCTTGGTGGGGTCATCATCTGTTAAGTGCTTGCCAATTGACATCATCAAGGTTTTCGTGTGTGTGTGTGTGTGTGTGTGTGCGTGTGTGTGTGTGCGTGTGCGTGTGCGTGTGTTATCTGTGGGATCAGATTGGATCGACCTGAAAATGGCATTTCTGCCATTGCTGTGATGGTGACAGCTCAATACTGTATCTGTCTAGAGCCAAGATGGTGCGTGTGCCTATCTCTGTGCTCCTAGCTCCATAATGCAGTGAGAGGTGTACATGCTTTTCATAACAAAACTTTTTTATTATTTTTAAGACTTGTTTTGTTTATGTTTTAGGGCTTGTTGAAGTACCAGGTGTGTGCAGATCATAGTTTCATGCATGATGATTTTTCAGATGCGCTCAAGTACCATCATGAGTGCTATATTCAGCAAGGAGTAAGGACAACAAGTAGGAAATCTACAAGTAGGAAAACATCACTGAACACAGTGATTTCTTAAGCATAAACAGTTTATTGCACTAATAATTGCACATTTATAAGGTTACACCACAATTGCTGGGTAATACTAGCTAGTTAGGGTCATTAAGGCTGATCAGTCGCATATAAGTATAGACCAGTTGGCGACCCTCTGGCAACCTCAGGTTGCTAGGGAAAAATACATATTCTCAGTTTCATTGTCACCAGGTGAAATTGGCCGCAAAGATGGTGCTGCACCGAAAACATCCTTGCGATTGATTTGGTCGCTAGCAGACTACAGAATATATACTCTTCTCTGGCAACCATTGGTTACCGGGGGTCACTGACTGGTCTTTAGTCTACTGGTCACCTGCGTGAATGGGGACTTCCTGCCACCATTTCCAACCAGTTGGGGAATACTTATTTTTCCCTCCGACTGGTTTTTGCCAGATGATTGCTGACTTGTCTCTAGGCCAAAGAGCTGGAAAATGTAATGATACAATATCAGAATCATTTTTATTGACCACGTTTGTGTACACATACAAGGAATTGGGCTACAGCTATTTCTTTACTCTCAGTGTATGTAACAGAGTAGATGACAGACAATACTGACATCACCATATCAACATACAGTAACAACATGTAAAGCATGTTTAGGTGCAGAGTGCAAAGATTTTGGAGTAAGTTACCGATTAAATAAAGGATGGAGTAAGTAGTTACTACATATACAGTGTGTATATGGCATGCTTTAATTCAGTGGGCTTATAAACCACTAAAACTGATAGTTCATTGAGCAAAGCAGTCATATATATCTAAATAACAGCTATAACATCATGCATTCTTAAAATGATGCAGTGATGTGGAAATAAATATTAATAATTTTTTTTTTAAATCTGTGTCTGTCCAAAAGTCCCTGAGAGTTTTTTACTCATGTGTGCAGGAGCGGGATGCTGAGCGGCGAAGACAGCTGAGAGAACGAGCCAGGCAGCTGATAGCTGAGGCTCGATCTGGAGTCAAGATGTCCGACATGAGCCTGCTGGATCCATCAAGCACTGGCAAAGGTGGCAAGGCGGGCACTGCTGGAGGTCAGCTCACACAGCAGCAACAAACATGAAGTCTTGATAGAGACATCATTTCCATTTGTACTTTCTTTATCCACATTAGCACACTTTCAGAGTTTTGTTAAAAGCATTTACAATTAACTAACATTCACTAATGCTCATGGGCTGTAATACAAAAGAAAAGTCACAGTAGCATGCTTTCGACATGTACTCACTTTCTTCATCCACACATGCTAAGACACACGCATTTCCATTATGCTCTCTAAAGGGGTTCTACTTAATCCTCAGAGAAAAACAAAATGTCATTTGACAACAGCCGCGGGTCTAAAAAACACCACCCTTATATTCAAACAAGCAGTTTGCCCTGCAAGTCCTCCCTCGTCTCGTTCACCCAGTAATTGTTAATCAACACAACGCATTGTGTGGCCAAATTATGCTCAAAACACCAGACACTTCTAATAACAGCTTGCAGAGGTAGCAAATGCTGCCCATGTGCATTTCCCACTGCTTTCCATTTCCTTGAAATTGGGGTTATTATCATAATGACCATTATCAGGCCTCCAGAGTCATTTGTTTATGATTCCTCAACATTACACCCCTCTTTCTGGTTATTCTCTTTAGGTGGATCAGAAAAGGGAAAGAGGAGACAGCTGAGGACAAAGAGTGAGAAGTGGAAAATGCAGTTAAACTAAGTTGTGTAGTTGTGAAGAGGACAAAGAAAGAAAGTGTTTGACTGATAAAAACAAAAGAAAAGTAGAGAATATTGGGCTTTTCTGATGAATTAAAAGGTTTATCAAAATAGTTACCAGTCAGTGGTTTATTGGCTAAGCGTTGATGTACTTGAGATGATTAGACAACAAAAGATGGGTCAGAGAAAATACCTAAAAGCCTGAAAATGGCGATGCACTCCTTTTATGCTCAGGAAAGAAGAAATCAAAAACAAATAATCCCTTAACGAGGAGTAAACATTCAGCGACATGTCGGGCAGAAGAAGAGGAGACGGACAGTGAGGCAGAGGGCGGGTAGCACTTGATTTATTTGCTCTTTCAGCTTTTCTGAATTGGACTAATTGTTGATCTCATTAAAAATGGAGTTGGAGGAAAGAACGGAACAAGGGAACAGGAGGAGGAGGAGGCGGTGGCGGCGAGGAGAAGAGAGAAATGCTGTGGGCTGTGATACACAAGGCCTGCCGAGCAGAACGGCTAATCCTAGCCCCTCTCTCTCTTCCTTCTCTCTCCCTCTCCTCCTTCAGCGCCATTGACAGTCCTTTAAGTGCAGCTCGGGCTGCCCGCAAAGAAACTTTCCAAACTCCATCACCATGGCCTCCCATTAATTAGGCCTCAGCCAGCCACGCAGGAATGGCGCTTGCTAGCACGCTCCACATCGCAGCTAGCAAATTAGAAAAAGGAAAAAAAACACACACACACAAAAAAAATGCTGTTATGTTGACTCCCTCCCCTTCTTTCTTTGTTCTTGGTCTCTCCCCCACCAAGTAGTAAATAACGGAGGAGGGAGCTTGCAACACTGTGTACTGATTATATTGTTTTAATCCATGGTGGGTTATCCATGCAGTTCCATATGAGTTTCTTCTAACGTGCTTTTCTTGTTTTGTTCCTAATGTGGAGACACTGTTGTTTCTATTGAGCCCCTGTGGAAATTTAATGGAATATACACTCTCATGTTTTTGTGGTTTTTGTTCCCCCTTCATCTTTTATCTGGAAAAAGAAAGGCGGGTAACAGATCCTTGAATTGGTGGAAATTAAACTGGGGTCTCATTTTCACTTTGTGTGTCAGATATTTTTGCGAGCAGGCACTAAACCCACACGGATCGATGTACTCAGAGACCTTTCTTGTCTCTCTTTTGGAGTTTGCTGCATTTTCATGCCAATAAATAAATGTATTAACTAGTGTATCCGTGTGGATAGAAAGAAAATGTGCACAGAGCCCTGAAACTTTACATGAGTTTTCTGCAAACAAAAGCCATTATATTAGATTTATTGTTGTATTGAGAGCACAATGTGGATGGAGATGGTTAACAACAGGATCTTAACACTTACTCTTATCACAGATTAATATTATCACAAACTAACTAAATGTCTCGCTCTGTACTCCTCCCTTATTCTTTTTTATTGTGTTCTCTTAACACCTTTCTATTTTCTAAACCTTATCGTTGTCCTTCTTTTTTTTCTTTTTTTTTATATCATCACCATCTCCTTTTCCTTCCTTCCTGCTCCTTCTGCTCCTTACTTCATTTTTTGCCTCCTTTCTGCTGTCCAACTCCATACTTACAGATGTTTTGGACGGAGTCAGAAGTCATCATGAGGATGTTGGTGTTACTGGTGTAAGGGGTGAGGATGAGGGAGATGTGAGGGCTGAGGAGGAGCAGTTCCACGTTGGTGGTGATGATCATGATGTTGATACCGCTGCCACATCTGCATCTGCACTGCCTACTAACCTGCTGCCACTGGAGGCTCTTCCAACTACTTCCAGCACCCAGGGTCCCCTGGAGCTTACTAACCCCAGCTCTGAGCTAACCTTTTTGGGTAAAATAACTGGCTGACGCTGTGCAGTTTTGCATGACTCACTGTCTTCTTTTATTTTTCTAACTAATTCATGACCTGCCTGGACATTCTTTAACATCCCCTTTAGTACCTAAATCCTCTTTGCCAATAGTTCACTCAAGTTACATTGAATTACATTGTCTTCAGTTAATTACCATTTTAACTGAATATCTAACATATAGTGCATTTCAAATATACTTCATTTTTGATTTACCAGAAGTTGTTATCCATCTTTTGTAAATTTATCCATTAGATTTTGTTTCTGTAGCTCTCCAACATGATTTTAGGTCCCAAACCTAGCTGAGAAGAATTTAATGCCCAAACCTAACCAAGCACTCTTTAGTACCTAAACCCAACCCAGAAGACTTTAGTGCATAAAGCTAACCAGTGGTTTATGCACTAGTTGTAACTTTTATAGCCAGTGCGCTGGTTGAGCTATGCAGGTATTTAATTATTACCAGGCTTCACATTCACTTGTTTTTTCATTTAGTCACTTACCTGAGCCCAAGCTTTTCATCTTTTCAGTTCATTTCCACAAACTACTCTTCATGCACTCTAACTTAGTAGTTTGAAGCTGCCAGACTATTGGCATATAACTGTTGGGTTTTTTCTGTTTTCTTTTATAATTAAAAAAAGTAATTAAAAACTCTGAAAACTGCTCCCTAGACATAAACAAAACAAAAAATATCTTCAGTAAAGCATTTGCTCAAATCTTCAGAGGTAAACTAATTACTTTGTTTGTATTTCATTTATTTTATTTGCCTCTTTAATTTCCTGTCGATGTGAGATAGGTGAGAGTACAGTGAGGGACCAGAAGAAACAGACATTAAAAAAAACAGACAAATGCTTCCTCAAGCTTTGAAGTTCAGTATCTCTGCACTATTTTTGTTTCACAGTTGTGTTTAGGGTTTTGGGGGGGTTTGCTGGCAGTAATTTTTATGTAGTCTTGAAAGCAATTGATTGTGGTGATTGTAACACTAAGTGGCTGATACCACTGTTTATTGTGTTAATATTTCCACTAAAAATGGGAAGTCAAGGTTATTCAGCCTACCTGCTCCATTGTGTATATATGGTGTATTTGTACGTTTGTATTCAAAAAGCGTGTGCCTGTGCTTGGCATCTGTATACGTGCATCCTCGCACTTGTGTGTGTGTGTGTGTGTGTGTGTGTGTGTGTGTGTGTGTGTGTGTGTGTTTGTGAGTGTGCATGTCACGGGGGGAGGTGACACATGAAACGGTCGCCCTCCTGTTCTTTCATCTTCTTCAGTGCAGTGCTCTGGCCTGGCAGGGGAGCTGTGGTTACCAGTCCCTGGAAAATAAAGCTGTTTGCAGCTACTGGCAAGCAGAGACAGAGAAGGAGGGAAGAAAAAGGTTAAAAAACAAATTAAGAATGGGTGGAGGTAAAAGTAGGAAAGACGTCAGATTAACAGAAGAATGAGAACGAGTAGAGATTATTAGATTGAGAAATATTCTGGGAGAAAATTAGTGCAAATGAATTTTAACATGTTAAGCACATGTTAAACTGGTTCTTCAGTGATCATTCAGAGCTCCATATTTTTATTTTTGAAGTTCAAAATCACCTTCACTTATCTGTGAGCATAAGGGGTAGGATTACACTACGTGTACACTCAGAACCTGGGCAATAATGCAAACAGGATGTAAGACTTCCTACTCTTTCCACGTGTGTGTGTATACTGTATATGTTGTATTTTCACGTGTTTGTTGTGTATATATTCCTTATCTGTGGGTTTGCCTTAGTGTGTGGATGTTAGCGCTGACCAAGTTGCTTCTCCTTTTTGGTTTTTGTGTAAGTGTGACATTGATATAAATTGTAGAAGTAACCCCCTTATTGCTTATCAGTTTGTCCCTTTCTTTCTCTTCAGGTACAAACAGTAAGCATGTGGATCTGAAGCTGAAGAAACTGGTGGAGGTCAGCCCAAGAGGAGTCACTTCTCCGTCATCCCCATCTTCCACCTCCTCCTCATCGTCACCCACTGCCTCCTCCTCTACCTCCCCGCTCAGCCCTGCAGAAGGACCGGAGGTACGCTGACCTCAGAGCACCTACTCTCTAGTTTTCACCTCTTTCCTTTCATCTCTCGTTCTCTTGTTGTGTGTGTGCGTGTATATATGTGTGCATCTCTTCCACCTTTCTCAGCACACCATCAAAGACTTAGTCCGATCAATTAGGTCCGATTGACCCCGCTTGTCAGCCGGCTGAGCCTTTGTAGACATCAGTCACCTAGACCACTTCATGTAACACCATAGTTTATCCCCTTCTGTCCATGCGAGTCTGTCTAAAGCCACGAATCATGCACACACAGACAGACATCACAATGCTCTACATAACATGTAGCAGTCCCCTCTATTAAGCGTGACCTTTTCAGATAGTCATAGATATATATATATATATATGTGTGTGTGTGTGTGTGCACGCACGTATAGGTTGGGAACAGGGGGTTGTTATGGCTCCTTGCGTCTATAGCTTCTGATGTGAATATTGAGTCAACAACGCAGTCGGCCGGTTTGAACATCTGTTTAATTGATTTTGAATGTCAAGTAGAATAAGGTGAGTATGTGTGTGGCTGTCAGTACAAGCAAAACCCTCTGTGCTTATGGCGACACAGGGTGTCTTTGATCATCGATTCACATAAACACCCTCTTGTGTTCAAAGCCTAAAAGGCTTAGTCCTTTATGGCCAAAGGAGTGTGTATGCGCGCGCGTGTTACCGCTTGACCCTCAGAGAGGTAAAATTATCGTTTGGTACATTCCTAACTCTTCTCATAGCACTTTACCCAAAAGCGTATTTACATACTCTATTCACATCTGATTTGAGCTCCATCACTATCAGTGGAGTGGGTCTGCTGTGACATGGGTTATTTGTTAAAAGGGTGTGAAATACTTTTGCTGATTAGTTATAAAAATGTTACACGTGAAGCATTTGTGCCTTTTAAAACTGTGAACTTAGTGAATCCGGTAACACTGAGACATCAGAATTCACATCTACTCATTTACAAAAAAGCTGTGTGTCATAATTTAGAGCGGGGGGGTTCGGTTATTATTTCATTCTCACTTCACATGAGCTGAGTTTAAAATCTGTGGTTTAACTGCTGATTAACTTTTTCATTACAGTTTTACACAGGAGATTTAGACACGCGGTATTTAGGAGTTTCATGTTGTCACTGATGCAGCAAGAGGTATTTTAGAGACTGTATCTTGAAATGGTGTCTGTACAGTACATCAACAAGTGCTCAGGGTTTCTGCCTGAAAAGCGGCTTTGATGGGTGCCGACTTGTATTGTTACACTCAGTGTATTGCTAACAATCTGCTAAGATGGTAAGTTTGAGACAAAATTTGTCCAAAATGCATCTCATTGGCCAGTTTACAGCTGTTAGAGAAAGAGACTGGATAGTACAGAAAAAAATGATCTCTACAGTGGATATTAGTGGGCAGATATCAGCTGAACAGGTAAAACAGTGTTAACTTGCAGCCTGGTTCTTCATTTCTTTCTTAAAAGCTGAAAGGTATGAGTAAGTCAATAAGTTGCATTAGATTCTTGAATGTTGCAGCTTTTATATAAAATAAAATAACAAAAGTCAGAGCAGCCCCAGTTTCTGGGCCCTGGAAACCATTAGTGCTTGATTCGGTTACTGAATAGTACGAACACCTTAAAGACTGTTTGTTTCATGTGAAATTTCCAATATTCATAAACCATTTCTAAGCCTAACAGAGCCACACTGGCACTAATGTAATCTTTGTCGTCATTGAGAAATTCTGCCGTCTGTTGTAAAGGTGGTACACAAGAATTTAGTAATACTGTAGCTCCATTTATGTGCAGCTTTTATTATCTCCAGTTTTAACTTAAGTTCGGTGCAGTTTTATGATTATAAAATATAAAAACTACCACAACTACTAGATTTTTACAGTAAACCTGTGCAAATGTGAATAATCGTGTCTGTTCTCCCTCGTCAGCTGACTGGGTTAATTTTTTCTGTCCTTTAAAATATGGATAAATTGTCCCAAGAGGATCGGGACTCCCAAAAGTCCTTCAGGCCTTTGGAACGACCTGCAGGAACGTCACACACACACACTCGTCCTCTCATTAGCGATTGTGTGTATGCGCAGCCTCGGCAGCACACGATAAGGGCATGCAACGCTCAGCAGACTGCAACATTAGTCACGCAGCCCCCTGCACACACATTCAGACTCACACGCACCAAAAGCCCTGAATCACCACTGCCACAGCTTGCCACAGCTCACCACAGAGATGATAGCGGTGATAAGAGATGCAGAGGGGAGCGGCAGAAAGTAAAAATTACACCCCAATATCTGCTCGTCCCAAAGCGTAAAAAGGAGACAGAGGGGTAGCCAAGTGGGTATGCATTGTGGGTGGGTGTGTTTGTGGGTGTGGGTGTGTGGCTGAGAGAGAAATGTAAGACTTTGTTTTTTCTTTTCTTTTTTTTGTCTTTTGGTTGAAATGCAGCTGCTGAACTTTAAGAGGGTGGCTGTTCTTTAACCTGTAGTTGTAGTCTAGTGAACAAGTCACAATTCACAACAGTTAAACAGTATGTAATAATTGGAGAGGCAGGCCCAGTGCCCTAATCAGTCTCCCCAGGGATTAGATTATTCTTTTGCTAAATAAACCATTCCCTGCACATATTGCTAGAGCTTGCAGCTTTTACCACTCAGTGTGGTAAAATCTTTAAAAAAACATCCTCATGAAAATATGACAAGGACAGGAGCATTAATCCAACAAATCCGTTGACATCCAATTATCAGTGATTGTTTCATTTTTCTTTAAACAAACATATGAAATATTCATAAAATCACTAACTGGATGGACCTTTGTCTTTTATATGACCACTATCACTAAGTTTTCAGCTGCTTTGCATCACGCTTTTGTATTTCTTGTTTGCTTAAACTATATTTCTAAAACAATATGTTTAAGTCTGTAGATCTGCACACTTGACATGATTGTCTGTATAAATGGATCTTGTCATCTTTATTTATGCTAATAATAACGTTTTCATACATATATACAGAATACATAGAGAAAGCCAAAATATATAATAACAATAATAATAATAATAATAATAATTAGAGGAAGAGGAAATCACTTTAAAGTAAGCCTATAAAAATGTGTTTTAAATCATTTAAATCAGGGCTGTCAAACAGAAGGTCAAGGGGCTCCTGACATGATTTTTGGACTTTTAACTATATTTTCATAAGTTTTACACTAATAAATGTCTCTCCCATGGCCATTCATACTGCACAAAAGTAATTAAGTAATATATAAACGGTTAAATGACAGAAAAGTTCCTGTTTTTTCACTGTCTACCATAGAATTTTCATTTTTGGGGGCGTTACAATAGGTCCACAAACACCTTCTGTTTTATCACAACTACAAGATGTTTTGCATAATGAGCTACCAGCTAACTTTTCTATAATTTTGCACATGTATTTCTTACATTTTAAGATCAAAGAGTCATGCTGAGAAATTTCTTTGATTTACTACAGCAGCATTTCTCTATCAGGTAGGAAAATGACATATTGTTGTAATTACACTTCTTGTACATATATATTAAGATATCTCCAGGATTAAATGTGCAGGTAAACTTCTTTACAGTGACACATAGGGGAGCTTCACTTGTCTGGCTCACCCAAGATTAAAGTGGCCGATGATGTAAAATAAGTTTCACATCCCTGATATAAAGGAAGTCACCTATTCTCTCAGCCTCATCTACTCAAACAGGTCAGAGTGGGTGGCAAAAGCACAGTGACATTTAAGTTTAAGCTTAAAAGTGATCAGTAAAATTTTAAAGTCACTCAAACAGGAAGCTGATTTAGCGAAGCCAGGATTGGCGGGTGATTGTGATGCTTTGTGCTAAAACCAATAGGAAGCCACCTTATTTCTGTAACCAAGCCCAAGAAAGTAGCAGGTAAACAGAGGGCAGATACATGCTGCTGTCTCTGTTTGCTGCTGGGATTTAAGGACTAGAGTTACTCATCGTATTAACACCTAAAAGAGTATTTAAGAGAAAGAACAGCAAAATGAATTTTCGAGGTGGGAAAGTACGAGAAAAATTAGTATGAAAATGTCAGCTTGATTATCTGAGAGACCAGTGAGATTTCAGGCAGCTCAAACAGCATCACGAGTCATCTCTTTAATACAGTGGTCCCTTGTTTATCGCGGTAGTTATGTTCTAAAAATAACCTGTGATACGTGAAAACCGCAAAGTACAGTTACAATTAATTTACAATTATTGTAGATGTTTTAAGGCTGTAAAACCCCTCACTAAACACTTTATACACTTTTCTCATACAGGCATGAACATTTTCACACTTTTCTGCAACATTAATTGGAAGATGTAGAACAGGAAATTCTCATAGTTTTGAAAACTGAGTTTAGGAAGCCTGTTGAGGATGTCAGCAAATGATTTAAGGCTACACAGTAAAAAAAAACATCAACCACAGTTATATAACCTTTATTGAGTCGGCTGTTACCTTTTTTACTTTTTGCTATTAGTTAGAACTAAAGAAGTAAAATTGAAGCAAGATCCTCCCCTGATCTTATATCATAAACTCTGGATGAACTACACATACAGTGGTGCATTCTGTTTTCAATATATTTTAGGCCTTTTAAGCCTTTACTTTGATTGGACATTGGAGAGGAGACGGACCAGAGGGAAGTAAACCCTTTGATAACTGTTCCTCGTTACTTCTCCCTCAATAAGTAATTTAACTTTCAAGTCATCCAATGGAGGCATTTATGAGCCCAGAAATTCATTAAATTTGTGTGTCATAGAAATGTTTTTTCCCAGGAAAGGGTGTGGCATGGTTGTTTGTTTTTTGTTTTTGTTTTTTTTAACATTATAGACTTTGATTTTATTGTGAATGTCCATTCCTGAAGTATTTGTCGATTGAGAACCAGAGCAGACCAGCAGGCTGTAGACAAACGTGCTGTTTTCAGGGATAGTTGGACAGTTTGTAGCACAGTTTTCTCACTGGTGCTGATCTCTGTTTGCATTTTTAGGCACTTTCAAACCACCAAGTATGGCATAAAGAGAAGGTGTAAATGTGGTGCTATAACTCCTTTAAACCAAAATATGACTAAAAACCATAGTTAATGACATGAGAGCATATTGTAATATCTCTCATAGATGAAGGAAGCAGGAGCACTGATAAAGTTTTCCACTTTATCATGTTTTTGTTTTTAAAATACCATGGCTATGTAAGAGTTAAACATCCTTCTGGATCGCCTTGGTGTTGCCTTGATGCGAGCGCTGTCCTCACATTTTAAAATGTTTAATTGGGCTTTTGTGTATAACACTTCATAAATAAATTTGCCTCAATTTGTCTTGACATAAGGTTTTTAAGTGGCTGGTGGAAGCTGACAGACTAATAGACAAAACAAAGTGAGAACAGACTAATTGCTGACATTGTTTTTGAAAGTCAATAATCTGAAGCTAAACTAACAACTCCCCGTCTACACGCCGTTTCCCACCCACACCCGTCTCTATTAGCCCTCCTCGCACTGCACACCCTGCTTGACTATCTCCCCCCGTTTCAAGCAGTGGAACATGTTTGCTCTAATTGTCGACTTTATTACACGTTTCGCCGTCTTATTAACGTCGCTGCAACGTCAATCTTAGCCCGAGTCGGTTTCTTTTCCACTCGGCTTGGCATATTTGGGGGGCTTGGTAATAAAGCATTTCTGCATGCTGTTTTTGATAGCGGGAGAAGCGAGCGTGTGCCTTTCTAACACATGTTCACTTTGAAAACAATAGCGTTTTTTTGCATTTTGCATAATCTGAATATATTTTCTGGCTCGAGGTTTTGCTGAAAGTCAAGTTAATTGCCTCCTTTTTGTCTCTCTCATGAGTGAGGGAGTGAATGAATGAGTGTGTGCGCCTGTGTGTGTGTGTATTTTCAGAGGGCTTCATGCAAAAAATCACAATGTAGCTAACATATCAACTTCTACCAGATTTATCTCACGGCCTGTCAGTTGGTGTGTTCACTTACAGTGCTGTAGTTTTGTGTGCATGTGTGTTTTTGGTCACAATAATCACAGAGCTGCCCTGAAATCCTGAAACGACTGCCTAATAAAAGGTTGAGAGCAGATCTAAGTGACTGGTAGAGTCTGACAGAATAATAGACGAGATTTGAAGAGGCAGCAGACTAATTGCTGCCATTGCCAGTAATTTAAAATTAAACAATCAGCTCTGTATCTAAGTATGCTTTTGGTTTGTTTTAGCTTTTGTGCACCAGCTGTTATTTCAATCTGAACTCTTTGTGCGTCTTTTCGAGCCGCATGTGTTCGTCAGTTGGGTTATCTATCTCTCCACATGTCCTGCCTTGTAAATAAAATCATCAGCTCACTAGGCTATGATTGCATTTCTTTCCTTACTTCACGGTTAGCTTTATTAATTGCATGATTTGTGTGTTGAAGCAGTTTTGACTGAAAATATGTCCCTTTGTTTACCTTGTTTGGTGATGCCATTAACTGCAAATTAAGAGTCGA
The DNA here is from genome assembly GCF_001858045.2 of Oreochromis niloticus. NCBI lineage: Eukaryota > Metazoa > Chordata > Actinopteri > Cichliformes > Cichlidae > Oreochromis > Oreochromis niloticus. Next base: position 7,566,778 of record NC_031978.2, read on the forward strand.
CACAGAAATAGAAACAACTGTTGATGGTCTTTGTCTTCGTGAGTCAGTAGGCAATACTTGACCAAGCTAAACGCTGACTTTCCCTGTGTCTGACAGAATAATGCAGAGGAGTTGAGAGCTGAGAGGCTGCGCAGAGCCACGGAGAGGTTGCGAAACCCAGTCGTCTTCAACAAGGACTCTGCAGTCAGGAAAACACAGCTCAAGTCCTTCAGCCAGTATGTGGAGAGCAGACCAGGTGGGGGAACGTTACAGCACAAGCACACAAACACAATGTATGCACTGTTTACCCAAGGAGGTATGTTTGCATACGGAGACACTTGATTCACACACAGCAATTAACTGTTGAGGACGTCCACGGACATTTTGAGGAGCAGTAACTCGACTCCTCAAAAGGCTACAAGGATTCGCTTGTTCAGAGTAACATTCGAAAGCAGGCTTGTTTATAGCTGGTGTTTTTTCTCAGTAACTATAAGATATTTTGCTGCATAATTTAACTGAGTCATCTGTAAATGTCAGAAAATATCTTATATAAAGAAAGTAAGAAGACTGCTATATACAATATAATATGTAATACAGATAATACTTGATACAGCTCAAATGACTGACTAAGAGGAAGATTTGAGGCCTTTCCAAGCAGGATACATACATCTGTCATGATGTGTTCACACCAATCATGAAGATCCATGTAGCTGTGTTTTTTGAAAACCCACAAATACTGTCCCATAACAGCCAATGAGAGAAGGAGAAGTACACATTATGGTCTTATGACTTCACTTTTCTCTACTCCAGTCCCTCTACTGTTTGTACACTGTTGAAAGTTGAATCATACAAATCCAGCTGCTGTCAAATGGCAGTGAACTTTCTGATTGTGGTGTCAGGAGAAGCTGCAGCTCATAAGCTTTAACAACACACCAGAACTTTATTTTGCATTTGGTAAATGCAGCTGAAGCTTTAAAAATAGTAAAGAAACCTCTTGTATGAATATCGAACAATTAAAGTCATGATTTTTTTTATTTCCCCTCATACATATATTGTTAATAGTGGTCATTGGCTATGTTAGCCAACCTTCTATTTGCGAGGGACAGTCAGGAGAAGGCTACTTTAAAGTGAGGATACCCTTAAACAGAAATGAAGCTAAAAGAGAGATAGGATGAACTGAGGGGTAGCACTAGTCCAAATAAAAAGATAAATAAGGATTATTTTGACCAGTGACTCATGCAAAGGTACTGTAGAATAAAAATCTGAAGACTGAAATGACATTAGGTGGATTTCTCACCTGTTAATGTATCTGACTTCATTCTTCCAGAGATGAAAAGACAGAAGTCTGTTCCTGAGGATCAGAAGAAGGCTGAGGAGGACAGAGGTTCACCCACAGAGGTTGATGTTCGCAGACCGTTTGAAGAGGAGGTTTGTTCATACTTTCTGTAGTGTATACAGTTTTGTCCCATCTGCCACAATAGACTAGTGTGTGAGTGTGATGGTTGCTCTCATCAGCTGTTCCTTTACTCTGTATCCAAAAAAGAAGGAGCTGGGGGTCAGATGTGAAGTGGTTGATTGACCCCCCCGATTTCCTGTATGTCACCTTACTAGTTTAAGTTGCCGCCCCACTTTAACCTTGTCCACTCCTATACCCTCACACACACAATAGTGGCGTCTCTTTAACTCACACACATCTAAGTATTGATTTATCAGGCTGCCATTTTAATTATAACAATGGTAGATATCAGCTCTGTCTTTGCACAGAAGTGTGCCTTTGCGTCCTTCAAGTGTTCACACACAGTTCACACTGTCTTCCAGGCAGTGCGCACAAAGAATGTGTTTATAAGAATGTTATTATGTGTGTGCGTATGTGTGTGCGTGCCACCAGAGACCACGGGGTGAATCTCTTCCCAAGCAGCCCTCTCCTACCCTCGACCCTGCACCCTCCACCCCAGTCCCATCCACATAGACACACAAATGCACACACACAGCACCCTCCTCCCAGCGCCTGGGCCCCAGGGTTAATGGGTGTTCAACCTTTCCATTATCCCGATCAGCCAAGAATTACCTGCTGAATGATGTTTGCATTAATATAATATATATGGTAATTTCCCTCCTCTTAATTACGGCTGGGCCGAGCGCGGCAAGGGGAGTGGGCTGATCATGTGTAAAATTGATTTGCCAAGGAAAAATATGGTGATAGAGCGAGAGCGCGCACAGAAGAGGAGGAGGGAAAGGCTGTTGGGAATCAGCACACACACACACACACACTTGCACAAATCACACGTGTGCAGAGCCGCACAGATGCACACACTCGCATGCTGGAAGGAGTACAGGAAAAAGTGCTGGCCTGGGTGGAATGGAAAAAAGAAAAAAAACTTTCTCTCCTGCTCTCTAGTTCTTCTTCCCATTAAGAAAAATGAAGTGCATCAGCAGTAAAATAGAGATATTTTTTCGGATGCATCCTCAGTAGTGAATTTGAATAAACATTTTTTCCTCACTCAGAGGAGTTTCTCTGAAGAATAGCAAACAGCCTGGAGACAGAGGTGAAGAGAGGTCAGTAATGGAGTGTGTATTAAGTGTCTGGTTATAGAGCGAGGTGTGTGTGTGTATAGAGTGGCTGATGTTGCTCTGTGTATTAGAAGTCATGTGAGCTTGAAGAAAGCTGAATCGAAGGTTTAGTTTAAGGTACTACTAGGACTCCTCTTCAAAAATATTCATGTGGAGTCTACATGTAAATGTTTTTTGCAAACAAATATGGATACGCAGACATCCTAAAGCAAAAGTACATTGACTTCAAAGTGCTGAAAGCTAAATGGTAGTTTTAATGACTTGCACAGTTTTGGAAGTTTAACAAAGCCTCTGCACCCCACTGATGCTCATAGTGACACAATCATAAGTTGGCCTTTGGAAAGGGAAGGTTCAGGGAGTGATTCTTGGATTAGCAGGACTGTAAAGGTATTTTCTCTGTCTTTGAATCTGTTTGTTGTTCTTTATTTCTGCTTTGTTTCAGGATAACTACTTAATCTTGTTTATGAAGATAACTGACCTCATCGTACATTACACAAGACTTACACACTTATATCGTCCAGTATTCAAATTCAAATCAATAACATAACAAACGGTTATTGAAGAAAACCTCAGTGTTTAGTTTAGTGTTAAAATAAACAATGATACAGTGATAAAATCTTTGATCACAGCAGTATAATCTGGATTTTGAAGATTTTCTCTTAAAATGTGGTTAATGAGCAAAACATAAATACATAACATATCTTCAGAACTTGGCTGTACCTTGCTTCAGAAGCAAGGTACAGCCTGAGCAGGTTGCCAGTCTGTCACAGGGCTAAGACATACAGTTCTTCGTGCTCACAGTCTACCTCACCCTATGGCCATTTTAGAATCAGCAGTTAGCCTAACATCCATGTCTGTGGTCTGTGGGGGGAAGCTAGAGTACCTGGAAAGAACCCACACAGACACAAGGGGAACATGCAACCTCCACACAGAAAGGCCTTAGCCAGCTGGTACAGTGGAGCTCTGTTGCTGTGATGCAGTAGTGTTAACTATCTACAGATTAATGTCTGCTACTGATTTTGGGAAAGCCCCATCTTGTTTGGAAATCTGCTGATGACAACAGGGCCAACACTGGCTGATAAATTGTTGCATGAAAAACAAACAGAATACTGGCACTCTTTAAGAAGTGAGCAAGACGTTTAGTGATGAGTGAGTGCCTGTTTTCTGTTTCCTTTCTAAAGCAGCAGAGGCATGTTTAAGTTGGAGTTTAGCTCATTGCTAAGTTGCAAAAATTTTGACCGTTGGCATGGGAAGATTGAGATCATGATCGCCTGTTGCGTGTTAACTCTTCATTGTCATTGTTAAGATGTAGCTGCTGCTTTTCTTACCAGTTTTTCTTGTAGTTATCAGCTGTTGGTGGTCCGATAGTTTTTAGTTAATCGGCTTCAAATCAGTAACATAACTAATGTTTACTGAAGAAAACTTCAAAGTGTTTAGTGTTAAAATAAAATAATACAGTGGAATGTGGTTAATAAAAGGCTATAAAGTGGTTTTGTAGATGTAGAACTCACAAATGTGGATTAAAGCGGAGATGAAATGAGAGGCAGCAACAGTTGTGATTTTTCTTGTTTGTTTCCTGGGGAAGATTATTGGATGCTGCACACCTGTTCATACTTTTCCCCATTTTTTTTTTCCATCCCTTCATCACCTTTTTACTTCGTCCTTCTCTTCCTCGTTTCTCTCTTCTCCTTATTCCCTCTTATCCCTCTGTCTTTTCTTCCTCTTTGTCTAATATATCTATACCTCCTTCCTCTTCCTTCCTCTAACTATTTTCTCTCTCTCTCTCGCTCTCTCTCTCGGTTGACAGAAGGCGTTCAAAGACACCAGTCAGTATGTGGTTGGGGAGCTGTCTGCACTGGAGAGCGAGCAGAGGCACATAGACGCCCGAGCAGCTCGCGTGGAGAAGAGGCTGCGCTATCTCATGGACACAGGTACCCCAAGCCCAATTACACTGGAAAAACTGTTTTGGCAAATTGAGCGTACACACGCAAACACACATCCATGTACGCTCAGGGTGTGTGTGTGTGTTTGTGTGAGAGAGAATCTTTGAAGCCCCCCCCCCCTCATCGCCCTCCCTCCCTCGTCACCCTCCCTCTTGGTTGAATGTTGCACGACGGAGCGCTGGGTGTATATGAAAGGAGGGGATGGGTGGGGGGTGAGGGATGAGGAGGAGGAGGTGGAGAAGGGAGGGGAAGGGTGGGTGGGGAGGGAGGGGGTGGGGGAGTGTGTCTCGGGGATGGGAGAAGAAGGGAGACCTCTCTGGGCTGGGGTGATAAGGGAGCCCTTCATGGGGGAAACGATAACTGGGTGCGATAGCGGAGCCCCAGCCGAAGTCTCCGCTGCAGCCGTTTGCCAGCCGCGGCCCCAGCCAGCCAGCCAGCATCCACACTATTGAACAGTGCGCTCAGCCATGCACGGCTACACACATACACCCTCCTTCCCCTAGTACATATCTGGCCTTCATTGATATGCTGTATAAGGAAAGACGGGGGTGAGTTAAAGGGAGGAGAGAGGGAGAGGCAAAGAAATGGCAAAAAAAAAAAAAACACGAGGTAACACAACATGAGCACTGACACAGTTCACAAATCCACGACAGACACACACAAATGCTTACACACCCGCGAAAAAAAGCACAAAAAAAAAGCAATCTGGTTTGGCGTACAGAGCCGGATTCGGAAGGTTTTTATTTAAGATTTGGCTGGGGGTAAAGCCTTGTTAAGACATGAGACAGTGTGCTGAGCCAAAAGAGGGGCCTTGGCTCCGTCGAGTCCCTAACTGAAATTGGAGAATAGCATCCTATTTGTGATACTGAACCATCCCATTCCTCACCCAAGAATGCTGCTGGGGGGAAAAAATGGTTCCAGGATGTGTAAAATTTTGATGTCTGTGAATGTTGTGAGAGTGTAGGTACAGTATTTGCTGTAGTAATTTAGAAGCAGCTCTCATGCTCTTTCTGATATATCAGCGTCTAACTTGGTGGATTTAGCCCCCGAAATCCTAAAAAAGCAACACAGGGGAGGATAGAAGAAGGGGTTTTTAGAAAGGAAACTGGGGCGGTGGGATTTGCGCTCACCTTCCCCATCCCATTTGGATCCTGATATGGTGGATATCTCTCCTCTGTTTGTTGTTGTCGCTTTCCTCCTTTTCGCCTCCCTCCCTGCCTCTGTGCCCTCTCCCTCTGTCGGAGCGCATGCCATTGTGTCAATCTGAAGGGCTGTTTTTTTTTTTTTTTCCCCTCCTTCTTCTTCACCCACTGTTAAAGCGGCAACTAGCCAGCAAGACGCCAGGTTATTTACTTTCAAACACCTTCAGCCATAAAGAATTTTCTTTATATAAATATATATACCCGCGGTCCCCTCCTGAAAATATGATTCACTAGAAAAGGGAAGAGGGCGACGACAGGAAGGCGAGGACAAAATAATAAAAGGATATCACGAAGAGAAATTCACCTTGGTCGCTTTTCATCTCCTCCTAACATAAGTGTGGAAGGAAATCGAAAAAATGTGGTCTACACAAGTCGACACACTATCAGGATATATAAGGGTGATATGGTATGTTTTATATACTATAAAACTGACCTTTTTAAGAGTCACGTTTGGTCGCTGATCAAAGATGTGCTAGGATATTTATATATTCATGTTGAAGCAGTCATTATGTAAGGCAGATCTGTACAACACTGGCAATGTGTCGCATCAAACAAGGGAAAAAGTTTCTCACTTCCTGAAAGTGTATTTCTGTTTTCATATCTCATTTTGCAGCACTCATCCGATAGGTTATGGATTGAACCTTTGGGCAAAGTCTGGAGTCTTCAGGCTGAAATTCACCCATGACAGGTGGTCACTAAAGTAACCTTTATCACCTCAGCAACTCAGGTCACCTTTCTATATGCTGTCAGAGATGAGAGATTTTATTTTTTTTCTCAGGACCCAGAATATCAGAAGTTGTGGCTGATTGGCTGTAAGCAGAATATCTACTAGTGATCCGTCACATCTGACTGGTGCTTTATTAGGGATCATAGAAAGACTTTTTACCAACTACCAACCAAATGCTAATTTTTTTGTTTAAATATCATTTGCTTTGCCAGCCGTCCTTTAGTTTTACCCAGTGTGGACTTGCTTGCGTGCATCCACTTACGAGCCAATTTATTAGTCATATCTTGCTCATAATGGGTGGGACACCTTTTTCCTTCGCAACCACGTTAGGGAGTGTGTCCAACAAAGTGTTTTATTCATTGCAGGTAGTTGTTAAGTGAGAACACTCAGTGTATGCACATTGCTGTGTTTATTGGTCAAATGATTGTGTCTCGTGTTTCTCCTAATAACTGGTTCTGAAATCTGCCTCTGTTGTGCGTCAGCGTCACCCTGTGCACCTGCCCATGTGGTTTACACTACACTGGCACTGCACAGACATACATACCAAGTGTCATCACACCCAACAGGCATCTCTACTTTAATGTAACAACCTTGTTCTGTGACGTGATGCTGATTTGCCACACTCGTGATCTGCTGTTCAAAACTACAATTTTGGTGAAGGGAATGGACTGAGCATGTAGCCTTCTTTTTTGATAACACTCTGCTTCACAAATAACCAACACTTCTCTTCTCGCTTTGAGTGAAGCTGTCATCACCTTCAGAACTCCTTTTTCAAAAAACAAAACAGAAACACAAAGAAATAAAAGCCTCATACACACACTCCACTGTCAGCTTTAATTTCAGATATCCTAATCCAGACTAAAACGATGTTTATGGAACATTAACAGATGTGAGCCAGCAGCCAAGCTTCTGTGGAAAGGTCAGCTTTCTTAGGAGGTCTGAACAGAAATACTGTTTTTTTTTGCCACGGTCTTTCAGTGTTTTAATCGAGCTTAAGTTCAGTTGTGATCTCAGCAAAAGATTAGATAATAAACTACACAAATGAAGATTTTTAACAGAAGGGCAACGCGGGTCAGAACGCAGAAGAGGTGCACTGACAGGTCATCACAAAGATGAGTAGTTTTCACACTTGTACTGCAACCTAAAACTTTTTTGGACTTGCAGGCGTGTTGCAGCTCGTTCTCCAAAACTAAAAACCTTAGCATTAGCACATAACTTCACTCCTTGGGATATGTTAAGGTTTTACCTCTAAAATAAACAACCTAAACCTAACTCTGACATTATTGTGATCATTGTTGTGATCATTGCTGTCATGCTGATGAATAGCAGTGACGCTATGCTTTGTGTCACCTTCCCATTTTTATAACCTTATGTGCAGTCAGGCTAGAGATGGAGGAGCAGAAAGACTCTGTGATGGCAGAGAGGGAGAGTTGGACGTTCTGAAAACGCTCTCTGATCACCGTGTTTCCTATTACGACTTCTTCTTTTCCCATTGCAGTGCCAAAGCTGCGTTTTTGCTTTGATAGGCACTCTGTGGTGAAAAAGCCGTAGTGAAGTGTTGGCTACCTATTTTATATTGACAGCCTAACCTTCCACCCTTCTAAGCTTCTGTTTATAGGATAGGAGAGCTTTAGCTTTGAATATGGTCTGAAGCCGTGCACAAATGGACTTGATTGACTCAGAGTTAACCATCAGTTAAATAATGCATATGTGAGTAGCTTATACGCAGACCAGCAAGCAGTTAGTTCAGACTCCTCTCAGTAGACTCTTTGAGAGGGGATGTGCAGAGTAATCAGAGCAGTGAATCTGATCATATGATTCAGACCTCTCGAGGTAAGTTTGGGTGAGCTCAGTGTGCAGTGGTGCTGTGGTAACGCTGAGCGCCGCAGGAGTGACGGGCAGATGTGAACAGACAGACCGACTGACCCATGACTGATTGTTCATCTCTCTGCTCCAGCAGCAGAAAGCCTGGGAACATCCTCTGTGCTCTGCTGGTCCACAGTATGCCTTTCTTTGATATCACATGCTTTTGCTTTGTCATTGTCTCTCCCCTTTTATTTTCAAGATTCTCTTTTTCTGTCTGTAAAGAGTTTGTTCTTCTTTTCCACCAGGAATTAGGTCTTTTAATTTTTAGGTAACCAATCTTATCATGTGTTTTTGATAGACTTTCTCACTCTGGGTGTCTTTACATTTTCTGTATTCCTTTTTATCCCTGTGAATCTCAGTTTCTCCAGTCAGCCTCACCCCCCCTCAAAAAAAAAAATCTCCCTTCTTTTCCACACATCTCCCCTCCTCCCCTAGGTTTGGGCACAATGCAGCTTTCTCCTGCATTTTCTATTACGCAGCGGCCCTCCCCAGATGAATCCAAAGTAATTGGGGTGGTTAATTTATTTACTCAGAGGCAGTTCACAGCACATTAAATAATAGAGATAATTGAACAAGAATTGTCAAGTGTCTTCTGATATCAGACACATTACAGGAGGGAGTGTGCATAAAACTCCATTTCTATGCCCCCATTGTTTATGGTAATTAAGTACACAGATTTATTCCTTGGTTGCCTTCCAAGCTTATGGCAAGCGCCATTGTTGTCTTCTATTAATATGTAATCAGTAAATAGTTTAATTTTCTAATCTGCGGTTGGAGAATTCACTTTCTAACAACTCTTAATTACTGCTGGGCTCTAATGAGTCTCGCCATGCCGACGCAGCCAGCCAATCAGAGGCCAGGCCTGGGTCGGGGGGGAATTTGAATTCCTGTGGCACCCCCCCTCGACTAATGAACTTGTTATTCTTGCACCACTGGGAGTACTGTCCTTCACACATGCAACATTAGGAGAACGTTTCACCTCCTGCAGTAGACCAAATATTTATTAGAGTTTATTGATTTCTATTTGAACCGAAGCATATTCATTATTCATGATTTATGCATGGCTGTCTGTGTCATTTAACTTTTGTTAGGGTATCTGGCCACCTTAGAAATGCAAAAGAGCTGGAACACACTGAAAAGCTTCGGCTTGTGATGGTTTCATTGTACGTGTTTAATTTCTGTTAAGATACCATTCATTGTTAGTGTGTTTCTTCTGGTGCATGTAACGCTCCTGACCTTGGCTTTGTTATTTTCCGAAGGTATTGTTGCACAGACAAAAACATATCAAACACTGCTTATTGAAAATTCAGCTTTAGGTATGAAGAAGCATTCAAATGCATCATGTAGCCTTTGCAGAAAATCCCCTGGCCTCTTTTTGAATATATCTCAGCCACCCCCTACCTGGCCCCTGCACCTATTTACACACACCTCCCATTTCAAATAGCTATATAACCAGCAACAATGGATGCAATTATCTAAATAATGGCACTTAGCTGCACCGCAAAGCTGCCCCTCACCTACTGCGCATTTGATAAGAGATAAACAAGCAGAGAGAGGAGAGAATGAGTTTTAGCTCCCCCAGATTAACATACATTTAAAAATTGCACTCCAAGCCGATAAGATTGACACAGGGTTTTTATGGCGCGCGCTCCTTTAATCTGCCTTTGTGTCTGAGAGTCGACGAGAGGAGAATGGCACAAGGAAGGAATCCAGCAAGAGCTTAATGTACTTTACACATGCAGTATCCCCTTTGGTATCTGAGGAAGGGACAGCGTGGACTGTCAATGCCGTCACATCGGAAAAGGCTGCTGGCCGCTTTGACTTGCCGTGTGATTGTGTGGAGGATTGCAGCTGCTTAAATGTCAACCTGTGGCTCTAAATCCCATTTGTCCAAGTTTTATTCATCCATTTGTATTGTTTCAGGAGCTTTTTCATCTACTTGTAAATCATATTAAAAGTAAGAATGCCACCCCGTTAAAGAAATAATTTTGGTTGGAATTTACCAATGATTACATTTCAGATTAATTTCTCCTTTTTAAGCGACGTGTCCTTTTGCTTGTCGTCCCACAGATGCTGTTGTAGCTGCATGTGTAGTTTATATTTCTTTAGCATCAAGTGAGCCGCCTTCTCACTCTCTTTCCCATGCCTGTCGACCTAATCCAGCATTGTGGCAGCATCAGCTTATAGTTTGACTAAAGATTTAAGCTGAGCTACGTGAGTGGCAGAGGGACTCTCACAAGTACGCGTGCACGTCAAGCTCTGCCTTTTCTTGTCGTGGCAACACAAACAGCATGTGCAGCTTTAAGTATATTATCAGGACCGGTTCTTTCACAAACGTATTGCTGAAGAAGCTTAACATTAATTATTGTAACTTTGGGCAGATTACATCCGTGCCCGCCTTGTAAGCGCAGGCAGACTCATCTTGACCTCCTATACGAGAGCTTAAAGACACAAGAATGGCATTTTACCAACTTTAATGGGATAACCAGTCTAATCTTTCAGCACTGAGAGAAGAAAAAGTGTTTAGAGTATAATACCCTCCACAGTTCACACACTGAAAGATGGAGGGAGAGGGAGAGGGTTTAGTGTTGGCTTTAATCAGCGGTCACTTTGTTTTTCAGGTGCTGCTTTTCACGTTTTCCTCTGATTGCTTTTTTTTTTCATTCTTAGATAGACACAACAGTTCTCCACATTCACCTCTCCTCCCAAGCCTAAACACAGGCTATGCTGAAAGCTTGTCCACTGTGTGAATTCTGATTGAGATAGTTGAACGATTGCCACTATTGTTTATCCATAATCACAGACTCGGTTCGTAAGCTAAGCTTGTGGCAACTGAGATAGACACAGCCAAGAGAAGATGTGTTCCTTTCTTTCGAAGCCCGTGGTCTTTTTCTTGTTGTTGTTGTTGTTGTCAGGGTTACGAAAAGAGCACTCGCTTTCAATCGAATGGTTTTGTATTAGACCACAGTGGAATGTGTTTGTGGTCATCTTGAATTCACTTCAGGAGCAAATGCACCGTTCTTCCCTATGGGGCAAGAAAAGAAATCTACGGATCACTCCTTTAAAACCCCATTGCCTTTTTCTTGCCTTTGAGGGAACAAAACAAAGGATTTGAGCTTTTTTTTTCCTTGTTGTTTTGTGTGAAGTGTGTGTGTGTGTGTGTGTGTGTGTGTGTGTGTGTGTGTGACTCTAAGGTTCAACTGGGTCAGAACACAGATTAACACCCCCCCCCCACACACGCACACACACACAGACACACATAGACTCCCTTTCCCGCTCATGCCCTTAATCTCCTCGGCCATTTGAATGTTTGAGCAGCAAAACAATTTAATTACTCAACTTGCAAGGACTGTGCACAAGCGACCAGCGTGGAGCTCCTGTCCTCCTCTCGCCCTCCACTCTCACAGTTCAGCGCAGTGACACCACCCTCACTCCCAGATGTGCGCTGCTCCTTCTTCTTCTCCTCCATTCTCTCCCCTCCCCTCCTCCTTTTCTCCAGCTCGGTGTCAGCCTTTCATACATTCTTTAACAGTGGGGATGAAAGGGGGATTTTTAGGAAGATTAGGGAATGGGATCCTCTAGGCATTGTCTGAGAATCTTCAGATAAAACGAGCCGGGTGGATGGAGTCACCGGGAGGGTGGGAGGAAGGAGGGGATTGGAGTCGAGGGGGGGTGGCTACTTAGTACAGAGACGTGCAAGTTAAATTTGTTTCCAAACTGGAGCAGAAATCATCCTGTGTCATTTAGCTATATTTTCTTTCCTTATAGCTGTTACTCAGAACCAGGTAAAGTTGTGCTCACTGGGCCGGGCAGCCCATCTGTGTTCCCTGCCAGTGATGGCGCCGATTAACATTTTCAGCCACAGGGTGAGTAAGTGAGGATGAGGAGGCCGGGGCGGGGGTCGGTTGTTGGAGAGAATTCGGAGGTGGACAATGGGCGCTTATGATAATCTGCTCTTTATTGGAGCATCCCGCCAACGCTTTCATCAGCTGCCTCTTCGCCTGAGACCCCATGCAGCAGCCGGTCCAAAGCACGCTGCAAGCTGCCAAACACATCGTCACAGACAAGCGAGTGTCGAAATTACACACATGCAAACACCCACAGCTACACAGAGGACAGAAAAATTATCTTTTTAGCCGCACATTGATCCACAAAACCAGATAAAGTCAAAATAGATGATTTTTCAAAAATTATGTTAAATTTATGCGATAAATTTGATTTTATTTGTGTGTGTTGTGAATTTCTCTTAGCTTGTCAGAGTTTAATCCACCGTTTTTCAGCCATCTCTTACTTTACTTACTTGCTTTAACCTCTTCTCAATGATAACCCTGCAATCCACATTTTGGCTAAAGATGTTTATTTTTTCCCTCCATTATAAATTGATTATTATTTAATTTAAAAACTCCAGCCCAATAACATAATTGAATTTCATCGTTGCAGTCAATTAATCAAGGCTTTCTTATGGTAACTGATGTGGTGGCACTCCACAATGCAGGTTAATGACAGAGGTTTGGCCAGTAATTACACCATTCACTTGCTAACACAGCTGCTTGTCATCACCCCCCCTCCCATACACACTCCTCCCCATTTCCCCATTGTAATGAGCACTCCAGGCTACAAATACCAACAGCTGTCTTTCCCAATACATTTCCATTTAAATGTCTATTTAAACACTGCAATTTTGCATCTGTGTATTGAGTCAGAAGCCTTATCAGCCTGGTGTTGGTGTCAGTGTTAATTTAAGGCTATTCCAGATTGAAAGGTGTGTTTATAAACACATTAAAAACAATGTAAAGTTTGAGTATTTATCAAGAAATCGAAAGACTTTATTATTTAGTAGTTTTCAGTTAGTTAAATGTACCTAACTATGGAAAACAGAAGCTGATATCTGAGGGGAAACGGCTGTCGGAGGAGTGGATAAAATGGTTGTGTAACAGGAAGAGATGAGGGAGGAATCGCAACACAGAGATGTAAGAAGGATGACTAATGTTGTTAGCAGAGCCATTACTGGTCCGCAGATTAATTCATTAAGTAAATTCATCGTTCACCTCCCCTCGGCCTCTTGTCACAAGCCGTGTAATATGACACCCCTCAAATTTGTTCTAACATCTACCCCAGGGGGGGTTGAGCTCCCTCCCACCCACCATCCCCACACACACTCACACACACACCCTCCTTCTTCTCTTTGCTAATGGAGCAGGCGGAGCCACTTATGCTAAAAAGGCTGCAGCTGTCTGTCAGCAGGTTGAGGGGGGTCCTCCACTGGGGGTTATCACCACTCTCTCCATCTTACAAACTCTCACTACTTCATTCAAAAAATCCTCCACCTACAGGTGGCTTCACCAGGCTGTGCGTCACGATTAAAGCTGAAAATAGCGACTATTCTTTTAAATGTTCCTTCACAAACTGTTGTTTACTGAGGGGGTAGTATACTTTGTTGTCTGAAAGGAAGATGCCTACACAAAATTATCAAAAGCTTGCTGCTTTTTTTTCATGATAATCTGTGTTAATATTTTAAAAATAAATGTCAGCACAAAAAAAAGAAATCAGAAACAAAACCAAAATGAACAGGAAATTATCCTCTTATATTCATACATGACAATTCATATCAAGGCACCTAATTTATTATTCATATTTATTATTTTAAGTTCAAGTATAGAAAATAAATATTAATAAAATGCTTTTATTCATTCAACGCGTGTAACGAAGCAAACACAGCATACTTAGTATGGATTAAATATTCAACACGCCTATGAAATCCAAAACTTCAAAAAAAGTCCACAAACCTTTTATAGTATAATTCTTTTCTCTTTCAGTATATGGGTTTGTTTCAGGTGGAATATTTGACATCTGGTTTGTTTTTTCCACAGTGCTGTTAGGATTTTCTGCTTTAAAACACTGTGCTTCATTAATATTTGTTCATTTCTGGTCTTTTAGATACAAACCCAGTAGAAATGGCTTTGGGTCTAGTGGAATTTCTACTAAAAGAATAAAGAATTTAATAAAGGTTAAAGAATAAGTTATCATGACTACAGACATCTGTTGACTGCTTTTAGGTCCTAACAGTTTGAAATTAATTGAAAAAAGTAACTTGATATCCAGCCTTATTTTGCTCGCTCTCCTCCAGCTCGATGATTGCTCGGCCAGCCTGAGAATCCCTACAGATTTATGCTGTTTGTCTTAAACTGTCCCAATTAACACCCGTCAACAGGTACCAGCGTTTACACTAGCGCTAAATCAACTCGTGTTTCTCCACCCCTCTAAGCTCCCTAAATGGTTCACACCTCAGTGTGTGTGTAAACACATTCCCGGGAAGCTAAACCACATGGCTTAACCTTAGTTTAGCCCCGCCGAGCCCTGGCTTACCTGCGAGTTTCAACATGATTCGTTTACAGTGCTTTTTAGCTCTGTGGCTGCATGTGGCAGAGAGGAAAGCCTCTGTGTTTTAATGTGAGATGGGAGTGGAAATGAGACTGACGTTTATGTTAATTGTGATTGTCTGTGTTGTAGCAGATGGTTGCTATGAGATTAAAACTGGACAAAAGACAGTGCAGTTGAATGCACATATCTCTAAATAATACAGTATAACCTGTTTACTGGTCAAACACCTGTTTAGATATAATTTTTAGCTACATTAGCACGATCACATTGGTTTCAGACTTGATTATTGACAAGTTTGGTTAAGGGGAAATTTAGGTTCATTCTAGACCTTTTTTAGGCTGTATATTTTATTAAAAAGTCAAGAAACGTCTTTTTTTTTATCCCATGTTTGACTGTAATCAGTGTTGGGTTAATAATGCTAAGCAGAAGTGACGTACCGTATAAGTATTTTTCAGGTTTGGCTTAAATCAATCATGTTTGAGCCTTTAATGTCTGGGTTTAGTGTCCTGGCAGCAGCAAAAACAAACAAGGTTGCACATTTCAGCTTAACATATTTACCATCATGAGTAGGATCCAGCTAGATGGCATTGTAGACCCCCTCCACGAGTCTCCGTCAGGCTGTACTGATGATGTAACCCCCGCCCCCCCAATTCCTCACAGCCTGACCACACTCAAGCAGAGCAGTCAGAAGAAAAAACGAACCGAGGGCCTAACAAATACATGAAGGTTTGGTTTAACTAAATCCCACAGATAATGGCTACTGTGTCAAAGACTAAAGATAGCGGGGAGGGGTGGTGGTGGTGGTGGATGGAGGGGGAGATTACTCTGGCGTTTTGCATCAGTTGCTTTCTGCTGGGTGGCCCTGCTTGTCAAGAAAAAGAAGGGAGAGACGGATGGAAAAGGAGAAGGAGAGAAAAGCATTTAACGCGGCACATTGAGAAGAAGAGGGCTCTTAATGCCATCAAAGCAAGGGGAGAAATCAGCCATTAATTTATTCTGGCCCTCACACACACTCATGCATGCATGCAGGCAGGCATACACAGCACGCACACACACACAAACACACCATGTACACTCCTTCTGTTGTTTGAGAATTTCTGTAACATCTGGTCCACGCCAGTCCTGCAAACCCACCGAGAACAAGGCTGACAAAATGTTTCCACCGTGGTCCCCATTGTGTGTGTGTGTGTGTGTGTGCGTGCGTGCGTGCGTGCGTGCGTGCGTGCGTGTGCGTGCGTGTGTGTGTGGATATGTATGTGTGTGCACTCCTTAAATGATTTTTGTGTGGATTGAATTATAGCCCTGACGTGAGGAGAAATTTTTCACCCTAAGATTCAGCAGGAGGGGCAGATGACTGGGCTATTCATTGGCTGATAAGAACTGATGGAGAGGTTAATAAGCTACACACCCAGGTCATCACAGGCTTTTTACTGGGCTACAGAGGAGAAAGGAGGACGACGATGATGATGTGTGCGTGCGTGTGTGTGTGTGTGTGTGTGTGTGGATTGTCAGGATGGATGGTGTACATCTCTTGAGAATCTGTACGTTTAACCTACCTTTAAAGGGCCCTCAAACTTCAGTCTATCAGACCGAATTACCAAATATTTGACTTTATGCACGCAGGAAAGCGTGTGCACGCGAGCGTCTATGTGTAAGATTCTTCCATGTATAAATGCACACTGATGTAAAGTGCTCATTAAAGTGTCCTCCTGCTGGAACGGTGCAGTTCACTGACTGAAGTGACTGCAGTTGTTTGGCAGCGGAGCCAGACTGAGCAGTGACTTGTTGCCTTTTGCGTCATCTCACCATCAAGCATCAGGAGCACAAGCAAATACTGTAGCTGGAAACTATAACTTTGAAGCAATATATGATTTATGTTTTGATTTAATGATGAAATACTTATTTTAAACATTTGAAAAGAAATGCTTTAATTTTGAGTTCAGAAATGTAACATTACTTAACACATCTCTGTGACATCACTTTGCTCCTCTTGCTCTTATTCACGCACTCTTAGGCTCAATAGTCAGTTGCAGTCAAAACAATTAACCACTGAGCTCATATAGCCTTGTATCCTTCAGGTGACAAAGCAACTAAAATTAGTTTGTTTATGATCCTTAGGTTTTCTTAAAGGCTCTCTCTGAGTTTACCTCTACCTTTAAAGTTGCCTTTACTTGCCACAAATGCTACAAAGTGTCCTCGTGTGATTAGTCGTGTTTTTTAATCACACAAGGACTTGACCCACCTCATCTCCCTCAGTTGATCTGTTTCATCATCACGGAGTCTTTGCCTCAAGGCTTCTGCAGCAATAAATATTTATACTCTACAAGTGTTAGTCATGATTCTCTGCAGGATATTTCATTGTAGTCATTAGAACGTATCAAAATTTCTTTGCTGCAGCGGTGGGTCCGTTCGTTGTTACAGTTAATAATATTAAATAACTCTTGAATCTCATTTTTTTCTCCCTATAATCTGTCACCTTTATGAAATATATTGCACTATAATTTTAGAAAAAACACCTTTATAAAGAGCTTTACAATGACACAATTTTTTAACAAACTCAGTGAAATTTTTACTAATTGTTATTTCAAAGGTTATTACTAAATTTATCTTTTTTTTTCTTCAAGCGGTGACACCAAAAGGCAGTGAAAAAATACTAATTGAAGCCTTTTTTTGATAAATTGAACTTAAAATATACTGAAATTGTGGAACTGGAAAATGTTTTGCTGAATTATAGACAGGTGTGTTTGGTCTTGTATTGGTTCAAATACAAGAGCAGGTCGTTCACTAATCAGAAGGTTGGTTTTTCGATCCCTGACTCCTTTAGTCTACATGTTGAAGTATCATCAGGAATGTGTGTAAGTGAGTGAATATGGCTTGTAGTAAGAAAGCTCTTTGAGTGCTCTAATTGTGTGGAAAGATGCTGTGTGCATACAGTCTATTTACCATTTACTTACGCATCACTCATATTCTTTAAATTGATCTTAAAAGAGACCTTCAGTACTACCTGCAGTACTCAAAAACATCTTTAGTTTATTAGTGTAA
Source organism: Oreochromis niloticus (assembly GCF_001858045.2). NCBI lineage: Eukaryota > Metazoa > Chordata > Actinopteri > Cichliformes > Cichlidae > Oreochromis > Oreochromis niloticus. The sequence continues at coordinate 7,584,489 of NC_031978.2, forward strand.
AGCACAAGCTTAAACTAATACACTTATACCTTTTCTGTATGTTTTAATGGCAGGTCAAGCACTGCTGTTATTCCAAACCTAGCTCAGCCTAGTTTTATTTCCCACAATTCCCTTGTGTAACCTGAGGCTAGAGGAAAGCACCCCCCACTAAGATGAAGACAAAACACTCAGGAAAAAAAACCCCAGACTAATCTGTGTTTCTCTCCCCCAACCTCTTTCCTCTCTCACTGTGCTGTGGATACTCAAAAATACACCTCTGTGACGTTTAAACTGAAACCACAGTACAAGTGTTTTTATACTTTAAGAAGCAAATCACGTAGGACTTGGTGGATATCAGCCATCAGGAGTTGACCACCAAGGCTCAGCTTGAATAAATGTACATCATTTAAATTTGTACCCCAATAGCTGATTGCTGCCATGTAACGGTGGAGCTAAGGAGTAACGTGAACCAGATACAAATGAGTTTCAACAGATGGAGCTCAAGATGTTTTCCCAGTGATCATCACTTCTGGCATTGAGCTGCTTGATTGAAGAATCTCTCACACTTTGTGTTGTAGCACTGAAGCCTAATAGAAGCCGCCTCCCGAAGGTCCAAGCAAAGGCTCTCATTCTGAGAAAGAGAAAAAGACTCCAAGCAGGACCCTAGCATGGGGTCTCTCCGCTCTTCTCTCCCCCTTCATACCGACTCTTGTCCCAGGGCTAATAGGGAGGCGCCGGGCGCCTTTCCTGCTCCCTATCACCTACTCACCTTAATAATAAAAGAGAGCCCCCTGTGGAAAGCAGCTAGCAGGAGCTGGTGAAGATCACACTGGTAATAGGATGATGCCTTTTTGCCTTTTGTCATGAGATTATGAACAGGGATAGCCTCTCCTCTCTGCTCCTCCACTCTTCTTTACTCTTCCCACACACAGCTACAGACGTCCTGGAGGGCCCTGTCGAGTTGGAGTGGAGACAGGCGTAACTGAGGCTTTGTTGCTCTGCTTGTATGGTAAAAGGCCCGCTAATGAAATACCTTTTAGGGGGTATCGGCAGGTGAGCTCCCCAATCAGGCATTTCAGCAAAAACACACACACAGGCGTACATACACTCACATATTCTCCGTCTCCTCTCATCTGCCCCCTCTTGCTATATTAATTACCTGAAGTGCTCCGGCCCTGAAAAAAGCTCTCGATTCTGCCGCGCCTCTCCCCTCTCTTCATCCAACACGACAGCCACAACGGCCTGAGCTAGCCTAAAGTGGGGCAGGGGGGTGCAACAGAAAAGGAAGGGTGATAATAGTAGTAATGAACACGGGTGACAATAATGAGAAAGGTAATTGAGAAATGGCGTATGGCAGGCCCCCTGATTTTCCTTTTCCAGCCCCAAGCTAAGTGGGGACGAGTTGAAAATCATCTTATTTAGGGCTCAGTTAAATGGTTCGTGTAGCGCGTTGGAGAGTGTGGGGATTTCTGACGCTAAAGCTAAAGTGAGCTGACAAGCATAGAGTGGGTGATACAGCAGCCTAATGGGTTAGGGAGTGTTTAAAGCCGCTGTTGACTTTAGACTGACTCTGTGTGTTTTTTTTTTTTTTTCTTTCCCCCTTTAATTTCTTATTGACATTGAATGGCATGGTCAAAACAGCCTGTGCTGCACTGTTAGGATTATTGTTAAACACTTCAGTGCTTCACTGCTGTTCCTTTCTCTTCCAGTCTGCTCGCTGTGGTTGTTTTCTCCGTTTGTATGGATGTGAAAATTCACTCTGCAGGACTGTATATGCTCCAAATGCTCTGTTTGAGCATATCTGTGTTTGATTGTGGCTCAGTTTGTATGCACTCTGCTTCCATCTTATGTTTACTGTAAATCCCTATAACTTGTGTGTGCGTTCGTGGACTCGCATTGCCCGCCTTTCTCTCTCTTGTGTGCATCTTTCTGTTTCCTCCTGGCCTTCTCACCCAGGCTGTGATAGAGACCGGGCGGTCTGGGCTTTAACAGACAGAGGCTGCCTCCACCAGCCCATAGTCTGCCACTCTCTGATAATGTTTATTGATTTGTAGCAGAAACACAATTTGATGGAGATGGGGGAGGGAGGAGAGAGGAAGAGATGCTTCGGGGGTGAGCCGAGGCAGAGGAGGAGTGCATATTTGTGATTGTCACGGCGTGGCTGGTTCTCCTAGAAAAAGACTCTGGGAATGGCACTTATTTTGTTCTGATCTGAGCACGTTTCAGCCCCTTTATGTGATCAAATAAAATATGTTTGATTTAAATATTTAAAATGAGACGCTAAAGAAAGTTGAAAGAGGAGAAATTACTTCTCTTGTCCAAATATACTCTTCAGCTGCTGTTCAGTGTGCATGCGTGTGTGTGTGTGAAACTGAAACCTCCTAATATGAGCATTTCATCTTCTCACTCAGTCTATTATGTGAACTCTGTTTGCCAAAGCTCCCATCTGTCCTTAGCTTCTGAGGTAGAGGTGTTTGGAGGTTGCTCTACTGTTGCCTCTGAGGTCAAACGTGTTTACCCAGTGGTGTGTTTGCGCGCGCGCGTACGTTTCTGTTCCTGTATATTTAGAACAGTCCACAGAAAAGATTAAAGAGGTGAAGAGTGGCGGATGGAAAGGAAGAAACATGTTAGCAGGATAACATGTTAGGCTTTGTCAGTCTGACTCTTCTCCTCCCTCAAACTAGGCTCATCATCAGGACTCCATCATCAGGACTGTGTGTGTGTGTGTGTGTGTGTGTGTGTGTGTGTGAGAGTGAGACAGAGAGATGCCACAGGTCTCCATCACTCTCAACAATTATCAGTGAGTGCCTCCTAACGGACCCTGTCAAAAATCAGCTTTTTTTCTTTCAAATCTGATGACATCATGGAAAACTTTGCCATCATATGATAACTGTCAAAGATACAGGGCCTCAAATTACTTTATATCATGCCTCTTTTTTTTTTTCCCCAGAGTAAGTTCTGAGTAAGATTCTACCAAATAAATCTTTTTTTATTTTTTTAAAGCTGGCTCTTTTTTGCACTTCTTTAATGGGACCTGATGTTCACTATCATCACCATCAAAGCAAACCAGAAATCTACAACAAAGAGGTACAGCTGTGTTTTTATTGGATTTTACTCCTGCTCGGTTTACAGTTCACAGCACCGAGTCAGAGTTTGATCAGTCACATCCAAACAGGTGTTAAATAGGCAATAATTCTTTTATCCAGCATAATTTCGTAACACTCATCCCCTCCTGATCTCCTTTTATTACTGATTATGGTAACAAAACAATCATATGATGAAATTATTCATCTTCATTCAGCAGGCCTGTGCTGTTGCTCTTCCAGCATCAGCATTTTGAAAGACGGGCTTCCCCTGTTAGCATATTGTGTGTAATCAGAAACGAATAATTCTGCAGCCCCGCTTATGATTATGCATCAGATTTAATTAATCTCAGTGCCTCCAAAACTCTGCCGCACCCCACTCCTGCTTCTCCTCCTCTCTCTCCCCTACCTCCACCTCTTTTGTAAGTTGTAAAGCAAGCAGTGGTTGACAAATGACACCAGTGGAAAAGGCACTCATTGTGCCTCAGTGTGAGAGGAGGGTTTTTTTTCCCTCCTCTTTCTTTTTTTTCCTGAATTTTTACTTTTCTCTTTTCTCTGTCCGGGGGGAGCAAGGGGAAAGAGGTGAGTGTGAATCGGTTAATGTGTTCCATTCACCAGACCTTATACACAGGTTCAATAAAGCAGGAATCTGCTCTATGAGCTAGGACCCATTGTGCCATTGAGGACACCTAAAAGAGGCCTCGTACAAGACTCCCCTGGAAAAATAGCCCTCAGCACCACTCCAGAGGAGAGGAGAATAGAAAAGGAGAGAGCAGGAGGAATCACATGCAGTGGCTAGGCAGTTTGATTCTTACACATCTCACCAGTGTTGTAACATTTGGTGTGCATAGCTTTGAGTACATCTCTGACTTCAGTGTTACTCTGCTTTTCAGAAATGGAGAGAAAGACGAGTGTAAGCTTTAGATGTGACACTGTTTTATGGATAAACCTGAATTTGAGAGCTCCCTAAACTCTCCTGCTTACAAGCTTCACTCTGTCCTTCCCTGTCTCCTTTCCTAACAAGACGCTCCTCTCCTCACATTAATTAAATCAAGTCTTCAGTAGGCTACTTACACACAATTCCCCCCCTCCCTCCGGTCCTTCGGCAGAAACCTCTCTGATTAGGCCGGCCCCTGTCATGCATATTCACATCACTGCCGTGACAGCCTTTTAACGAGCTCTTACCTAATCACAGGAAACAATGTTCATCCTGTTCTTTTTATTCCTCCTTCTCTCATTTTCTTTCATGTGTCTTTGGCTTTCATCTTCCCCCGATCCCCGCTGATATCAGACGGGCTTGACGCTCGGATGGAGAGAACGATGGGGGGAGACGCACAAGTGCAGCTCGGCCCTAAATAAACCGCAATTGAAAAAGTGACTTGAACACAGAAGAGAAGTTCAGCTCCATCTCCTCCCTTCCCCTCCTCTTCTTTCTCCTCCTCCTCCCTGCCTTTTTATATGTCCGATAGACAAATTGGATTAGCAGCTATTGGATTAAATGACAAAATGGTGGGATAAGGACTGAGATGAACATGCTGTGATCACAGCTTTTAATGTGTTTCTCTTTCTGTCGCATTCATTTTCCTCGGTTATCCAAGCTGCTTCCTTCAAGGCACAGAAGTTTCTCCAGGGAAGAACAAATGCAGGACACCCTGCTCATCCACTTACTGCAATTTATACGAATTAGAATGAACATCTCATGTGCAAATACTGCACATGTTGCTGTTTGAAGCCATTAATCACAATAATAACTATTAGTTTGCTGAGAGCAGTTAACATTACCCTTACAGATTAACTTCATAATTAAATTTGTAATTTGTTGCAAAAATTCTTTTATGTTGTGACTTCTGCTTTCTCCACAGTGGTGGCTAAACTAAACAACTGGTGTCATTGCAATCTCAGGAAATACATACATCTGCATACATTCCTATTTTCAGCATTTTCATTGTGACTAATCTGGTTTTTATGTTGCTCTGTAGTCCAGTGGTTAACATCGATCGCTGGTTTAAGAGGAGACACAAATCCCCAAAGCATCCAAGTAGATCCGTCCACTGCGGCGACCCCTTGTAAATAAGGGAGCAGCTAAAAGAAGCTAAACTCCACACCGATAATTTAAAACTAAAGTTATCAGTAATTGCAGGTTTAGTGCAGTAGTGCAGCTTCTGGTTGATGTTTTAGTCACCAATTAAAAATACAGTGATGCCAGTTAAAGTCAATTAATGTTTACTTACTAAGACTAATGCTAAAGCATGAATTTCATAAATTTAGCACATGGCAGCATGGCGCTCTTAATTCAAAGCAGCTCAGGCCAACAGCAGCAGCAGTTTGACCACCTCGGGGTGAGTTTCATTATTCCTATCAACACTGAATGGAACATTGGCCAAGATTGCCATCTTAATCTTATTTGGCTATAGAGGCTGCCTTTGTACCCCTTTTTTTTCTCCTTTCCATTTCTTTCTTCATTTCTCTCTCACCATCTCTCATATGGATGCTCCCAAACACACAGTGACCTATGCTAACCAGCCTTGTCTTCATGCCTCGAGGATAGCGGCCTCCCTCCACACACAGCAGTTGGTGTCATTGTATCTTCGTTGCGTTTCTGAGAGACCAGGAGTGAAACAAGAGAAGAGGAAGACAGGCAATCAGATAGAGGGGTTGTTGGGATATGTCTATCAGTTGTATCTCAGCTCTGTGTGTGTGTCTGAGTTGATTGTATCTTGTTTGTTTCTCACCAGCACAGCTGCATTGATAGCTGAGGTAACACGAAAGATGATATTAATGGCGATAAACCTTGTGCATCTTCATCACTAACCCTTTGATGTCCCCATCACACACTGTACCAACGCCAAATTCATTGCTTCAGTCTCACTGGAGTTGGCCTGTTTCTGCTCTGCCCTGCTCTGTGTTGAGCACTAAGAAGTGGCGTGTAAGGCGAGCGGCAAGACCCAGAATGCACCCTGCCAAACTGCCAGATGCTTTGATCCAAGATGGCCCCCTGAGAGCCAGCATGGATCCACAGTGTGTCAGAGCCAAGGCTGGATTCGCAGACACAGTGTCAGTGGTGGCTGCCAAGGATATTTACACCATTTGTTTTCATACACCACCACATTCAGCAGTCTGTTGTCACTATAAGCATATGGCTTTTTATGGAGCAAAGATGTTTTTAGAATGTGCTGCACCAGTGGGAATCAAACCTCCAACCCAGCACTAGAGCCTTAATTATCATGAAACTGAAACTACCATTACTTTTACGTTTAAGATGACTGTATCGCGTACAGTTGTCTTGTTAATTCAGTCGTATCAAGTAGTCAAGCTAGTAGAAAACTATTTAAATAATCTGAAGACTTTTCAATAATTCATTAAATGCAATTGGCCTGTAAAATTACAATGTAGTTATATAACTTTTTATTTTTTAAAGGCTCTTCCCCCAACAGCTCAAAAACATTAATTAAAGGTATAATAAAACATGATTTTCCCATGCTTCATTAATTGAAAAGAGGTTTAGCACCCACCTATAACAATAAATCTGCACCCAGTCTGTCTCTTTAAGAGTCAGGTAGGATCTAGAGGTCGGAGGTGGATGCTGAGCAGCTGTCGAGTCTCCTGCCTCCATCCCTCCATCCCCTGACTCACCTGCTCGCCATTATTTCCTCCTCCACTCCCTCCCTCATTCCAGTCATCCCATTTTGCTTTCACATTCAATATTTTTCCCCCCTCCTCATCTCTCCCTTTTCTCCTTCCTTCTACCCTTTTCTCCTCCCTCTTCTCCCACCTTTTCCTCTGACCTCCCTGCCTTCCTCTCCCCTCGCCTCCCCTCCCTCCTTTCATAAAATGTGGCTGTTGGTTGGCTGGTAGCAGCTGGCTGGCTAGCGGTGGGGGATATAGCTTTATAATCCCCTCTCGTCTTCCAGCCCGCCTCGCCACAATGTCACAGGAGCTTAATATTTGCCATTATTATTTGCTTGTTTTATTTGACTTCGAGGCAGCACAATGACCTGTCAGCGCCGGCTTTATCCCCCCTCCGAGTGTCGTCCATTTCAAAGTTGACTACAGTAATCCACGAGCCCGTGATTCCGCTAAATCCCGAAGCTTTCTTTCATTCGCTTGTTTTTTTTTTTTGCTTTCTTTCTTTCGTTCTCCCTTCCCGCTCCCTCCTCCTAAATGAAATTACATACATCTGCTGGCTCAGAGTATCACAAATGTCCACACACTCACCGGTGTCCACACACACATCCACGCGTTTGCCTTTTGTCATCAGTGACGCAGTGGCCCGATGCTTCCTCTGCTGCAATGAACACTGGTGTGTGTGTGTGTGTGTTTGATGGAAAAATTCCTTTCTTTCTTATTTTCTTGTCTCCTAAGAAGCAAAGTTATTTATTTATTTACAGCTTCTCATCAAATAAATGATGCAGTGGTTACAGCTACAATACTCAGATAATAAATGTTGGAAATCTTCTTAAAACCTTTGCCGCATTTACCAGAGTGAATGTAAGGATTCATATCACCGCTGCAGAGTTAAACGGGAGCTTAACTATTAATGTTTTAAAATCTCTGTGTTCATTCTGTGAGGATACCTTCTGTAGCAGCTGCTGAACCTCCTCTTAACGTAAGCCCTCAGACGATCAGTTTTCATCCGTTGCTTCGTGCGGACTGTTGGATTATCGCCGCTGACACTGTTCAGCTGACCTCGAGATTCGATAAAGAATAAATAGCATTTTAATTTATAACACATGTGAGAGATTATTAAAACAAACCAAGCAGAAAGAGATGCTGATTAGTATTATTTTATGGAAATCTAGTTTTAATTTTATTGATTGTCCATCTATTTAAAAAAAGTAGTCATAGCATCTGTAGGTAACATGTAAAGATTTACCTTTTAAAGGAATAATCTTTTTATCATACCTAAATAGATAACATTACCAATAACTCACGAATAAATTGTGAATGTATAGTCAGTAGAATTATAGTAAATAATTATTGTACTGGTAGCATTTTGCATCTTTATTATGTGTTTATTAATCAGCACTGCTGAGACTGTTGTTATTTTTGTTTCTGCTCAGTAAGGCCATCCTGATTCCCAGGGTTTCAAATACTGCAGTTTAATCAAAGCCTCTGGATCCTGAGACACACGCCCGAGGTGTCTTTTCACTTTGGTTTGGTGTAAAACCTTACCATGTAATCATTACAGGATCAAAATTGGAACAAAAGCCTGGGATTAACCAGACCTACATGAAATTAGAGCATCATGAATGACTTCTCAGTATAAATACACCTGCTCATTATCTTTGCCACACCTGGTCCGAAATAGCCCCACTTAGTTAACTGGAGATGCACTAAACAGTATCTAGAAAGTTTTATAAATAGGTTCCAAATTTACAGTAACCATCCAGATAATGTTCAGACTATTATCCTGTTTCCAAATTTAATTCATTCCAGTTACATTGATAACAGTAAAAAATATTAAATAACTCTTCGTGCATGTTTATGGGCCGTACTTGAAAATGCTGTTGATCAACCCTTCCTCACCTGAGAGCTTCAATGAGCATTTAGTTACCATTTGTCAGTTTCTGGTTTGAGCATGATCGCAGGTTCCAGTATGTTTAAAGCCTTACGATTATGTGGTTTTAGTACACGGAGGCCAGCAGATGCACAGTGGGAGTCCACACCACACCCAGGCAGCTGGTCTTTATTCCAGGTCAAACACGATGGAGGCTGTCACTGTTACCTGGCTAACATTTGAAGCTTTCCATTCGATGTGCTTTGTCTGTATCAGTTGTGCGCATCCCATTGTACCTTGTAAGTAAGTTACAGCATAGAGCTTTAGCCCCAGGCGTGGGCAAAGCTTACATTAGCCATGCATCTGAGCCTCACTAGCTCTCTGTGTGTGTTGAGCAGGTATTACACTAAGCAGCAGAGAGTCCCAGAGACTTTTTTTTTTTTTTTTGAAGGCCTGCTGAGTGATTGGTGGGATATGTATTGCCCTACAGTGAGAGGCTTCACTCTGTAAAGGCGCTCGACGGTAATCGCCGAGTTAATCCCGCCCCGGTTGAAGCCGTATTGACGTTGTGAAGGCATGGTGTGAAGTAGGTGAATGTTTACACAGGGAACATAAGCGAGGAGAGTATTTACACCCACACATGAATATCTGGTGGACACACTGACTCTGCGGGGGCAGCAGCTCCGTCGTTTATCTGCCTCATCGTTTTTCATGTGCATATGCTGGTGTACACGGCGTGCTCTAATTTTATGTCAGGTTCAATCCACTGTAAAAAAACAAAAACAAACGAGCAACGTTTTATTCTTGAAACATTTCCTGTAACGTGTGTATCTGCTGGTTTATTTATTGGTGTGTTTCTGTGCTCTTTCCAGGCAACAACAAGGAGGAGGAGGAGGCCATGATGCAGGAGTGGTTCATGCTGGTCAACAAGAAGAACGCCCTCATCAGGAGACAGAACCAGCTCTCTCTGCTGTACGTACTGTTCTTCCTCTCTGTCGCCTCATCTTTGCTTCCATTTTCATTTCTCACATGTCAAATTAAAGCAGCTGAGAAGCGTTTTAAACCTGCTCCTCGAGCTTTAGATCGAGCTCGTCTAAGCTGCACGGGGCAGGAGTGTCCTCGCCACTCCATTCACCCCCTCTCTGTCTATCCGCTCATTGATTTACATGCAGAAAGGGATATAAAATCAATAGAAATGTGGCGATCGCTACTCTATCTGCAGTCTCTTTGTATGTGGTCAGCTGCGACAGGTGGAGACACGCGCTGCCTTTTTCCCTCATTTGCGGCTGTAGGGATTTCAAAGTGTGCAAGTGGAGGAGAGCCTGAAGTATTCATAATCACATTATATCGTGGGAAAGGAGAGGCTTTTAAAGTGGCCAATTGACAGAAGGGCTGATTATTAGCCCTTTCTGTTCTCTCTTTGTGGAGGCAAAGAGAAAAAGGCGCCTGTGAAGGACAAATTCTATTAGGGGCCGAATTAGCTCATTTTTTAATATGGCTGAAAGAGGAAAGAATTCAATTTGTGCTGCGGGTGCCAGATATACCCACACAGGGCCACGTGCATATACACATCTACTCCCTCATCTTCTGTTTTTAATGCATTTTCACCCCCACCCCCCAAACTCTGCTCCTTATTTCCCTTTTCCTATCCTTACACATACACACACAAACACACACCTTCACCCAGGGCTGTGCACTATGAGTATCAGTTATGTGCAGTAGATTAATGCGAAGCCGGAGAAGGTTCGGGCGAGTGGCCGAATCGATGTTTATTGCAGGTTTCTTTAAGTACTTAATGATTTAGTCATTAACATATTGATGAACTTTGTGTGTGTGTGTTTCCCGTCTCCCCTCTTTCTAACTTGCCACAGGGAGAAAGAGCACGATCTGGAGAGGCGTTTCGAACTGCTGAACAGAGAGCTGAGAGCCATGCTGGCCATCGAGGGTAAGACACACACACAGAGTGAGGCTGCACACGTCTACATTAAACTCTTAATTTTGTAGCTTTAGATGCATTTTAAACAGCAGTTTTCACAGCTGAGGAGATTATGTAACAAGTGAAGTAAAACAAGCAGGAGCTCATTTTACTCTCTCATTCCTAAATCTTCCTGAAATTTACCAGAACATCTGGATAGAGTTTAATTACTTCCCAAAATGAGTCCTACAGGAGACAGGCAGTAATGGTTGAAGTTCATTTTCCATTTTGTAGTGAGGAGGGTAAAATCGACTGTCAGGGTCGCTTGAGTTCGAGTAAAGTGGTTTGTGTCTCTGCTTCTGAGTCCTTCCTACGTGGCGTCCGCCCGTTAGGGGGGGCCAGCCTTCATCGGGAGCCTGAAGCAGGATGATTTGAATTCTGCTTCGGCTTGATGAGGATTAAGATGCGAGCTTGCGAGGGATTTCACTCCCCGATACTTGATCAATGCTATCTGTTTCTCAGCCAGGCCCGACTAGCCGATGCCTGATGTGGAATCTGACCACAGCTGCATTCAGTGTTTGCAATGTTAAAAAAAAGAAATGCAGTTATATTGTTGAAAGCTTGTTAACTACACCGCAGCCAGAAAAGCAGCCATTGTGTCGTATCAAAGTTGTCAGAGGGCCATGGAAGTTTAATCCCCTTCGACTGCGTCCTCTTTGGCAAAATGAACGTTTCGCCAATCAATGCTAATTGATTTTGCCATTCGACATTGACCAGCACCACCCCCTTCCCACAAACCACCCCCTTTCTCCTCGCAGCCTTCGGACACCCATTGTAATTTCAACGGGCACCTGATAAGCTACCTGGTCCATAATAAATCAATTCTAATTAGCAAAAGAGGAGATGGTGGTGGGGGTGGTGGGGGGCAGACACGCGTATCCAAAGCGGAGCTGCAGCCGGCACCACGCTGCCTGCGTTCAGCTTGATTTCCTCCCTCTTCTCCGGCCACTTTATTTATTTTTATTTATCGAGCTCCTGCTGGAGTCGAATGGGAGGATTTCGGTTTTTCTGCTTCACATAACGGAGTGTGTGTTTGTATCAGCGAGCCTGCTTTAAGCGCCCGTATGTGTGTGCATTGTTTTGAGCCATATTTTTGTCTTTGTCTCGTGTGTGTGTTGTGGATTCGTATGGCTTGCGCGCATGTGGATGTGAAAGCAGAGATAGTGTGTGACTGGAGGTGGAGAGGTGGTGTGTGCCGTGTCACCGCCGTCCTCTCTGCCTTCATGTGGACTTGTTGGATTTGCAGCTGACTAACTTATCAGCGGCCTTATTTTCCTCCCTAAGGGAGGCACTTAACATTCAGAGGCTCTGCCTTTCTGTCACAGCCACAGATAGTTGTCAGCTGCTGGGAAGAAAGGTGTGTGTGTGTGTGTGTGTGTGTGTGTGTGTGTGTGTGTGTGTGGATCTGTTGGTCTCCGTTTGCCTGCGTCTGTGAGTTTACATCTCACAGGTGTGTTTCCACCTTTCGTTTTCTGTGTGTTGGTGTGTGTGCACGTCTCCCCAGCTCTTATTTGGTGCTTGGGCAGGTCCATTGAGCGATGGTCGGGCGTGCGAGTAATTGCTGATTTGGTTGGCCAGTCGATGACACACAGAGAGAGAGAGAGAGAGAGAGAGAGATGACTCGGAGCGAGAGAAGAAACACACCTGCCCTCACACACACACGCCCTGCTGAGAAAAATATGTACCTGCACTGAATCAAACACACCTCTCCCTCTCAGCTGACACACATGCTGAATCACACACACATTGTCAGGTCAGTGTGAAGACCTGAAGTTTCTGTCTTTGTCTTTTTGAGTGAAAAGATGTTAAATATCTGCTGATTTACCGTCCAGCTGCGGCAGATGTGGTAATATTTGTAAGCAGTTATAGAGAAACAAGAATCCTGTGAGTAGTCTCTGCAGTGATGTAGACATTTAAGGGTTTGATGAAAGTTAAAGGCAGGAGATTATAAGTTAAGCCGCTCGGCCTCCTCTCTGTTCTGAGGCAAAGGTTTGACTCGTGATGTTTTATTCCACATTTGTGACGCTGACGTAAGCTTACTGGGACAGTCGGGTACAAGAGGACGAGGAGGAGGGGAGGAAGAAAAGAAAGAGGGGAAGCTTTGAGGTGGAAAGAGGAGCGTGGAGGAGAAGACGATTCATCTGAAATCAACTTTGAAGCCGATATTCTGCAAAAGGACAAATTCTTCTCAACTTTTCTCAGATTTGTGTTTGTTTGAGTTAGAAGATCTTAACGGAGCAGTGATTCCTGATGTAGTGAAAAGGCACAATGTAGAAACATTAAACTCACACAAGGGGGAGAGAGGGAGGAAGGGAGGGGCTAGTTTGTAGGGCAACAGCTGCAGGATTCACTACAGTGCCAGGTATTTTTCCTGCACTTTGGATCTCAGCACATATTAACTGATAAATACAGAACAACTAATGGTCTAGTGCGACCCTCAGCAATGCTTTGTCTAACTGAATGAAGAAAGAAACAACTGTATATTTAAATAATTTCATATCAACACACAGCAGTGCAGTATTTTACACATTAGCACATCCCAAAACTTTAAAAAACAATAAATCAGCACAATAATCGCAATAAATGTAACATGTAAGATGTTTGAGTGAATTAACAGTGTCGTCACTGTACGTCTGCTGTTTTTGTTTAAATTGAATGTGTCATCTGTGCATGAGGAATATTCAGATTACATTTTTACAAAAACACTCAAACATAATTTGGTAACTGATGCTGATTCATCTTTGCACATCAAGTGTCTGCCTCGAGGTTTCTGCAGCAGTAAATCTACTCTAGGTCTATTAACCATGATCACTGCGAAAAATCACAGCGCAGCGATCATGAGTGAAAAATTATAATCAAACAAAAGCCCGTAATCTTAACAAAACACTCCTATAGGTAATAAATAAGTCCACGTAGTTGCATTTCCCTGCCACAGCACTGGGCCAATCCCTGTAGTAAAATATGAAAAGTTGTAAGGAAAGATTTTCATGATTAAAAATATCCCAACGACGCCTATAAATGACCCCAGTCTGACACGTGAAGGTTAACAGCACAGAGGTCTTGACTTGGTGGGCCTGTGCGTCATTAAAGCATCCAAACATCAGTCAGTGTAAGATAAAAATGCTCCGTAACTGAAGTTTAAAGCTGCTTGACATTAAAACGGTGTTCAAGGTTTGATTAAATGTGCAGAATAAAACGGTCAGGATCAGGGCCGAGGCTTCCAGGCCCCTGTTGATGTCGTTTATGAGCATGCTCAGTGATAACCACCTCCTTGTACCGTCTTGGTGTGATGCCAGGCGGGGAAATGCCATCTGTATGCCACGCTCTCATCTCCCTGCCACAAAAATTGATCCACTATGCCCTCTTTATCTGCTTACCGATTCACACCTATGTACGCACACACGGAGCGGCGTCTTGGCTTCCTTCGAGGGCCCGTGTGTGTGTGTGTGTGTGTGTGTGTGTGTGTGTTTTTAAAGTGGACGCCCTCTCGCCATCTAAAAGGGATTTATGCATAGCTGAGTCCCAAAGTTGTTTTTTTTTTCTCCCCTTGTTACGGTTTGATATGATAAGCTTTTTTATATGTTTAAAATCAATATGTAATCCTATGCAGGAGCTTATCCCTCTCCACACCCCCGACACACACACACACACACACACAGCCCATTTGTAAATCTATTTGGGCTTTGTAACACATCGGGACAGCGCACTACAGACCCTGATTGATTAGGTGCACTGTGGAATCCGATCACATGGGCAACTTTTGATGATGTCGCCAACTCTTTCAGGCTTGCACATTGACTGAAGAGGCCGATAGCAACAGGCTTCGTTCCACGCGTCACCGGGCTCGAGTTTTGGTGAATTCAGAAGACGAATGTGTTTAATTATCTATTCACAGCGAGGGTGTTTGTGTTGGTTGAAGTGCGTCCACGCTTGGAGTTTAATATTCGCATCGTCTCCAGCTGTTTTAACTTGGTGTTTATGTTGAGGACAGGTGCCACCTGTAGTGAAGCTAACGCGGTATTACATGCTGCTAATCGTCACATGAGGCTGAACAGATGCTGAAAATGTTCACGTTCATGCCTGGAAAGAAATTACAGCTTTTTAAAAGATGTAAAATCTTTCCTGTGGTTCAGCCTCCGGATCAGACAGGTGGAAAACCACTTGATTGTTGTATCTAAAGTGATGTTCTCAGTCTTCTTCTGGACACGTAGACCAGAAAACTAAAATTGTCTAAAATGTTTTTATGGCAAACAGACACCATGAAGCTAAACCAAACTTTCTCACCTGATACTCGCCCAGAGGCTCAGTGTTTCCGGCACTTAGATGGGAGTAAATCGTGTAAATACACTCAGCGAGGTGAATTAACGACAATATTAGCTACTTTGTCCACACGTCTGAACAACAAAGCATCACACAAACTTTGGGAACCTGGGTAAAGTCTGGAAAGGTTCAGGGGTGGAGTGCATGTAAATGCAGGAGTAAATGCAGGAGTAAATCACATAGATGGGCAGATTAAGTCACATGCAGTTATGCAGTCATCTCTTGGCCAAGTAGAGGATGAACTGCTCTGAAACAGTCTGCAATATAAACTTTTTTTCCTTTATATTTGAACCTCAACAAAAGCAATCTTAGTAATTTGGAGAGAACTTTTCTCTTGGAATTTTTAACCTTCGTGTTTGTTGCTTTTTAGCTGTTTTTTAATTGTCAGTCCCCTTCCCCCCTTCTCTCCCTGATGACACTTGGATTTCAGCCGAAATCAGCTCTCAGGGCCTAAAGAGGACGAGGGGGGTAAAAAAGCAAAGAAATGAAGGTTTATAAATTTTTTATTTTGGTGTCTGTGTCCTCAAAAAGCTGTGATTGAAACCCTCCGATGTGATGTCGCCGTATTTTGGTGTGAAACAGAAAACGAGGCAGACAGACGGACACGGATGCATGAAGGGCGGCCTCGCCCCGCTTTGAGAGAACGGGGCTTTGGACCGGTTTGCTCTCTTGAATAAATTTAGCGTTGGGGAGAGCGAGCAGGGAGAGAAGAGGGGGGTGTTCATGGGGATTTGAACCAGCGCATTCTTGTGTGCCTTGTGCAGATTCACATGGTTACCGCTGGCGTGCACGGTGAGAGTTATCTGAATACGCACCCACCGTGTGAGTTGTACACACTCCTAAGTCTTTAACCTCCCTCTCCCACTCTCTTATGGAGGGGGGCGTGGCTTACATGAAGGGGGGTGGGGGGTTCTGAGTGGCTGCAGGCTGTTTTGTTTGTTCCTGCGTCTCTGGTTACCCAGCCTGCCCCGCTCTGGTGTTGCCTGGTCACGTCGCTCATCGGCTCTTTTTATTGTTTACCTTCCTAATGAGGGGGGCGGGACTCTGAGACATGTGATTGACAGCAGTGAGCTCACTCACGGGTCTCCTTCCCCTCCCATGCGTACCCTGGGTCCAGCAGGTCTTTGGCTTTTTGGCTGAGAAATCCTTTGAAGGAGTTTTTTTTTTTTTAAATACCACCTCCTTCGTCGTGAACCCTCCTCTTCTGAGAGAGGATTGTGGGAGATTTATGGCACACATTCCTGTCTCCGTTATCTAAAGCTGATGACTCACCCATTTTTCCCCCACACTTTGTCCTGATTCTTCCTAAATAACGACACGTTTTAAAAAATAAATAAATATAACACGCAACAAACCCTCGAGGTGCAGATTCAGACATATTTTGAAGTATTTCTTAACTCCCGAACAAAAACCAGAAGAGAGTAAATTTGCTTCCCTGAGAGAGGAAAAAATAACGAGGGGGGGGCTAGAGAGCCAAATATTGGGACTGTGTTCATTTCGCTCTGTGGTCGACTTCAAAGGGACGAGCGGGGCCAATGAAGAGAGCGCAGACCTTTCAGGACAAACCCACTGGGCCCAGCGTGACACGCACACAGCCTGACTGCCGCAATTTGACTCAATGAGGAGGAGGAGGAGGGGGGATATTTATTTTTAATAAAGCCACACTTATTTTGGGACTGACATTTTACAACATTCCTTTTATTCTCGAATCAATAGCCGGTTAAATATTGATAGAGGGGTGAAGTTGCCTACACGCCACAGAAGTTCAGTTTGGGTTTGTTTGAATTCTCGCTGGGACGAAGCAGATTTTTTTTTTTTTTCAATTTTAATATGAAACGATGGAGGGAGGTTTTAGAGGGAGACACGTTCTCACACTGAGCTGAGGAGCAGAAGGAGATTTCCTGCCTTTCTCCAGCTTTGAGGCAGTGGAATGGATAAAACGCTGCAACTGGCAGCCGTGTGTGTGACACGACGAGAAGTTGAATCTCATTCAGTTTAATTTATGTACAGCATATGTTGTCCTGTCTGTGCATGCTAAGTGTGGTGGTTGTTTTAAATTGCACAAAAAGGTTGCAGTGAGTGTTTGGGGTGAGTTTTTTGGGGTGAGGGAGGGAGGAGCGCTGCCCTGGTGTTGGGTGAATGCAGAGCCGAGGGCGCCAGGCGGATATTCGAGCCCCAGGGGGAGCGAGCGCTCTCCTGTGGGCTGCCCCCTCCTCCAGGGAGAGGCTGAGGGGATTTGGATCAGGGTCCCACCTGGACCCTGTGGGGCCCTGTGGGGCCCCTTCCTGCAAAGACCCTGGAGAACTGAGAGACGAGAGTCAGGGGTTCACCTACGTGTGTGTGTTTGTTTGTTTGGTTGTTTGGCTGAGGAGGTGACATTCAGGGGTTGGTATTTATTTATAAGTTTCTGTGGAGGATTTTGGACAATTAAAACTCAATTTAGGAGACTTTCAAACTTAATTTACTTCAGTATAACTTTAAAAATGTGACAAATACAAACAATTGTGAATGCCGTCGTTCAGCAGAGCTGCCGCTTTAATAAAGCTTGTGTGTTCCTGAGAAGTTAGAGGTTATAAAAGAGCAAGAGCCATCTTATACCTGTGAGAAGTTTCACATTAACATGACATCATCACTGTGCGCACACGTCACATTTACGTCCCGCTCCATCACAGTCCAGCAGGCCAGTGAGGTGATGAAACTGTTTCTCCGTCTTTCTGATCATCTGCAGTCCTCAAATAAATGAAGCCACGTCCAGGAAACCCAAAAATCTTTTTGAAAACACTTCAGTTACAGGTTCAGTCCAGAAGAAGATGTAGGCATCCTGCAGCCTCTGTGTCTCTGAGGTTTTTAGAAATTAACAAAAAAAAAATATCCTCAGTGTCTCCACCTCTGACTGCAGGCCTCTGGTTGTGTTGCAGACTGGCAGAAGACGGAGGCCCAGAAGAGACGGGAGCAGCTCCTGCTGGATGAGCTGGTCATACTGGTCAACAAGCGAGACGCGCTGGTCAGGGACCTGGACGCCCAGGAAAAAGAGTAAGTTACTAAAAACACTGAACACAAGTATAAAAACACTGTGAGCAGCACAGCAGGCGCTCCTGTGGCGTCACAGACGTCCCCTAGAAGCTGTGGACGTAGAGAAAGCACGGTGAGCCTGCTCTGCAGCGCACCTGCACGGGCGGGATCCCTTCCAGGGCGCCGCAGGCGGGTAAAAGGTCAGAACGTGGCCCCTGGCACCCGGCCACTCCACAGGTGGTGCAGCGGCGTTCACCGTGGCACCAGCTGTTTTACCTGTGTCTGCCCCCCTCCCCTTACCCCAACCCCACCCCGAGACATCTGACCTTTTGACCTTTTGCCGTCCGCAGGGCTGAGGAGGAGGACGAGCACCTGGAGAGGACGCTGGAGCAGAACAAAGGCAAGATGGCCAAGAAAGAGGAGAAGTGCGTCCTTCAGTGATTGTCAGCAAACACAACCAACAAATGTAGCCGATAAAAGAAATGTATCACATGATTATTATCGATCATTTTATTTGATAGTGGAGTCGAGACATTTCTGTCAGTTATTGGAATCCCTTTGAGGTTTATGTTCGGGTCTGATTAACCGCAGAGACTCGGCTGAGTGAAGAGGCCCTGCGACACCTTTGCACCAACTTTTTACGGACTCGGACTGTCCCGCTTTATTTTATTTAATTTTTTTTTTTGATTTGAACTCTGCTTTACTTTCTCGAGAATGGTACCTGTGTGTAACAAACATGAATACGTGTGAGACGAGGGCAGCGCACAGCCTGTGTGCAGCCTGCTCCGTCTGAATGTGGAGACCAGGCACAGTCTGTGGTGGATTTGAGGTACAGCACAACAATGGGGGAAATTTTACTCTTATTTGTTTTCTTTTTTTCAGTTTTCTTTTTTCCCCCCATCATATTCAGAAGATGATGAGGTGGGTTGACTTTTCAGTCAGACTTTTTAAAGAAAAACAAAGAGATAACATCGCTCTTTTCAAGCTACTTCATTACTTGACTGTATCTTTTAATTATCTCACTTTTTACTTGTAAAATATCTTAACTTGGGAAGCATTACCGTTCACAAATCTTGACTTTCCTATTGCTTTTTTATCGTCTTGGCTTGAAAGCAGTTTACCAAAACAAAGAAAGGAAAAAAAAAAACACTTGTGTTGTATATTTTCATCACTGCTCTGACCAACAGCTTCCAGAATCTTTTTTTTTCCTCCATCAGGAGTCATGCAGTCAGAAAACAACAGATATATATATATATATATTATTTATTGCCATTTGTCCTATAAGCTGCTTGTTAAGTGAATCTACCATCACGTTTCATTTTGCTCAACGACTTTTGGTTTCTATTTATTGTATTCAGAAGAAGAGAAATATGCTTCCATCTCTTAGAGCTCCACATCTTGTGCAGCTGTTCTTTTTACGTGTGAACATTTATCTGATTATTTATTCCAGTGTCATAACCCAAGTCTTCAGTAATAAAGTCTTTATGATTTCATACTCCACAAGACGCTGTATGGCCTCTTTTTTTTTTTTAACCCCTGCCTCTGTGGATTTTTAAATCTTTATTTTTAATTTTTTTTTTACTAATTTTCTATTTTTCAAAACGCACTTTCAAAACTCAGTTCCAAATATTTTTATTTTTTCCTCCCAGTTTAAAGAAAAATCTCCAATCCTCGATCTGAACTGTTTTTTCTGCTCTTTCTGTTTACATAATTTAAAAAGTTATTGAAATGCACGCCTTTGGCTGCAGCCCCCGCACATAAGTGGCCCGTATCACCGCCTCCACCGGCGAGCGTTGCGTTTATTATTCGGCGCTCTGTTCAATTCCCCTGCGACCTGTGCGCGTGTTTATAAATTAAAATTGGCGGGTTTTTTCTTTTCTTCTGTGAGGTCGGTGTCGAGCAGGTTCCTCCGAGGAAGATGAGAGAGATCACTTTGTACCGAGCAGATGTTTTTCCCCCTCTCTCACACCTCTCTCTGGGCCGCTCCTGTGCGCGCTGAGGACGGGCTGCAGAGCTGGAGAGGCTCGGTCACCCGCAACCACGGAGGAGGGGGGGGGGGGGGGCACAACAATTGGTATTAATTTTCAAAGATGTAGAAAAAAAAATCACACCCTTAAATTCTTAAAGTGTCCATTTTAATTTGCACCAATTTACTGAAATGAGCTGTGGAAAATGTTCCTGCAATAAAAGCTCCGGATGAACAAAGTGTCTGCGGTTTAACCCTCCTCTCCGTCCCTGCAGGCAGCCTCCCATCCCCGATTAAAGCAGGAAAATCGGTTGTGACAGCAGACGTCCTCCCCGGCCTTTCTAATACTTTCAAATTAATTTGCTGATTCGTTTCTTCTCTGCTTGGGACCGACTGTACGCGCACATTACGCACTCTGCGTCCCCCGAGGCGCTTTGTTTGACTTTGTATTGCAGCGCGTTTATCGCGGGCGCCTGTGATCTGGGGGAAAAAAGAGCAGAGCCTGAACGGTGCTGAGTGTGTGTGTGTGAGTGTGTGTGAAGAAAAATCTTTAAAATGATGCACACATCCTGTCGTTTACACTTTGCTTATAAATTATTTTACATGCAGCATTTTAAAGGCTGTGTCCTTACACAATCATTCATGCGTAAAACTGAACTTTTAAAAGTTTTAACTTCCTCTAAAAGACTTCAACTTCACTGAAAACGACTTTAAACCATTTTAAATAAATCACTGCATGTTTTTAATTTGACGTTTTTGCATTTTTTAAGAATAAAACGGTTGAAACCGACCTGTCCTACCTCCGCAGCATCGCCCGGCTTTCTTTAACGCTCCAGCAGAAGTAGAAGGAGTGAAAATTTATTTGGAGTCGTTTTCCTTTTTTCGCTGAATAAGAGCGACGCACTGCGTAAAAAAAAAAAAAAAGCGGCGGTGGCTCGGCGCTGCTGTGCAGCTGAGGATCCTTCAGCTGAATGGATTATCTCCTGAGCTTTGAAGTCTCCTGGCCTCACCTCACAGGTGCTGAGCGCCGCTCGGCCTCTGCGTTTTT
Source organism: Oreochromis niloticus (assembly GCF_001858045.2). Taxonomy (NCBI): domain Eukaryota; kingdom Metazoa; phylum Chordata; class Actinopteri; order Cichliformes; family Cichlidae; genus Oreochromis; species Oreochromis niloticus. The sequence continues at coordinate 7,605,369 of NC_031978.2, forward strand.
CACTTCCCTCGCTCGCGCCGCCGTCCAAAAAAGCTGCACCTGAGGGAGCTGCGGTCTCTGCGTGCAGCGCCGAGGCTCCTACAACACTCCGTTTTATGCATCATCGTTTTAATAAGCACCGACAACATCCCCACAGATCCCCGCTTCCAATCCTGCCGGCTGAAGGGACAAAACTTTTCCCCCTCCTCTCCTCGCCGCCTAATCCCAGGCTTTACCAGCTCAGCATTAAGAAAATTCAACTGCAATTTGGGATTAGACAAAATACTCTTATTACAAAAGGTTGGTGCAACTTGATAACTTGATACTTGTTCAGGGGTTTATCTCGGGGTCTTACTCACATCGAGAGAGGATGGAAGGGGGAGAGGAAAAAAGCAATGCAGGGGAAATGTCAGAATAAACCGTCTCTTTTGTGTTGTGAGGGCCATATTTGTTGAATGGCCTTTTTGCATAATTTAACGGAGCCTGTGTGTGCATCTGCAGAGGAGAGGAGAGGAGAGGAGAGGAGGGGTGGTGGTATTTCGGTCAGAGCCTTCGTCGGCCCTCTGACAGCTCGGACTTCAGATGTGGTGGAAATAAAAAATGGATAAAAGGTGCGTGAAACCCAAATCAAATACTTCCACTTTAGGCCGCCGCCTCTCTGCACACACAGGCCCGTTTGATTGAAGGGAGGCTGATTTCTCTTTGATTTTGGCCTCTGCGTAAAAACACGGACGGGCTTAATTCCTGCACAGAAAGGTGCGTTCAGGTGCGTCTGTAACAAGCATCACTGCAGGCCTACGCACACAACCTACATATTATTATTATTTTTTTAATTATTATTATTGTGCTCTGCAGACTTTTGATGCGCAAGTTTCTCTGTCAAAGTGCTCTCATCGATGACTTTTAAGTCCCATCGGCCTCCACTTTGATACTCCTCCTCCTCTTACACACACACACACACACACACACACACACACACACACATAAAAATGTAAGTTCCATCCCTGCTCTCTCTCTCACCCTCACCCTCTCCCTCTCTTTTTGAGCATTAGCTCGCTTTCAGCTCGGGCCTCATTTACAAAAGTTTGTGTTTTTGCAGAGAATAAGAAGCGGCATCCCCCTCCCCCTCCGACACTCGGTACCACTCAGGCCAAATCATAAAGCATACGCAGTGTTTTTCTTTAAGTGCGGAGAGTTAAAAACGCGTTAAAAACATCAACACAGGATTTAATTCAGTGACCGCAGCTTTCTGCTGCTGATTCTTCTTCTATGGATTCTTCTTTTTCCTCCGCAGTGAGTTGGAGGTCTATCCCTATTAAACTTTACGTCAACCATCCTCAAATGTAATTCTAAATGGGGATTAAACCTCATTCATATTCATGAGACTGGTGTGTGTGTGTGTGCGGGGGAGAGAAAAAAAGAGAAGGGAGGAGGCGGGGAGGGGGCATCACAATAAAAATCAAAATGGATAATTTTAACTTCTATCCTCTGTTTTATGGTTCTGTGTCCACTTGTTTGTGTTTAAAAAACGGCAGAGGAACAAACGGTGACGGTGACAGTAGATAAAAATGTGGCTGAAGGCCTTTTTGTCGTAAATGTGTGTTTTGTTTTTTAGGAACTAACTGCCAAACTACAGCGGGGGTTTTCTCGGGTTTCTAGTTCTACTGAATCTTGATTTGTAACCTTTGCCATTGAAGCGTTTGTTTGTCTGGGGTTTTTTTTTTTGGGGGGGGGTGTCTTTTCAAAAAGCCAGAAAATGTATTTTAGGTGGAGAAAAGTCAGCAGTAAAGTTTGCTGACAATCCCAGCAAAGATGCTCTATACCCGGCATGCAAACAATAAAATAACGGCTTCCTGTGAGGTGAGAGCACCTTCTAAATTCTTCTTTTACGCACAGCAGAGCGCAGGCCTGCAGCCACTGAAGCACCTTCTCCTGCAGGCCTACGAAACATTTCCATCTTTTTAAAACCGCTCTGTGGTTCCTGTGGTCCGGGACTGAGAAGAGGAGGAGGAGGAAGGGTGGTGGGGGGAGATGAGTGGGAGTGGGCTCCCCCCCGGCTGCCTCTGCTCGCCCATAGGTCGCCTGCGCCGTCCGTCAGCTCGCTAGCCCTCACTGATTGGCTACAGGAGGCGGATCCGCAGGTGATCCTCCGCTCATAGAGGCGCGGGGCGGAGAGAAGGTGATCAATCTCCATCCATCTCCATTAGAAATCACCTTAACACTCTGACAGACAACGACAAGCCCCCTGAAAGCAAATGAGTTTGATTTATTTGGCTGTAAAAACGGCCGGAACCGCACCGAGGACGCGGCGATGCTGGTGATGCTGCTCGGTTTGCGCACTGATATTTGTTTCTGAGAAAGTCTGCGGCCGCTGCGCGAGTTTTGTGCCCCGCAGACTTCCTGCAGCTGGATAATTTTTACTCGCCTCTTGTGGTTCGAGCGCTCGGGACAAGGGAAGGAGAACAACAAGGTAAAGTTTCCTGTTTTCTTTCGCTGATTTTACGCACAATCTTCTGGTTTGTGCGCATTTTCGTTCCGAGGAACTCTGAGCCGCGGTTCATTCACGAAATAACCCTGAAGCTAAAGTACAAAAAGATATTAATATATATATATATTTTTTTTTTTAAAACCTGAAACATTTTTGCTGAATAACCTGTACCACGCGCCTGATTTCAATTTGCACCGCTGCACTTTTATATTGAATTTTTGCGCAGATATCAATTACTCAGCACCTTCAAGGACTTCATCTTGAAGCCGATAAATCGAGCCAACTTCCTCCGGAGTAGATTTTTTTTTTAATATTCCCATTCCTGTAAATTTTTATTTTTTTATTAAGAGCAATTGTCCATTAAAGACTCTGAAGCGCTCAGCAGATAATTGGAGAGGCTTGTTTTTTTTTTTGGTTTTTGTTAATTTATTTTGCTGATAAGGACCCTTCTGAAACGCTCTCTCTCCCCGGAGGTCTAATCTAAATTCTAATTGAGTTCATTTGCACGGAGATCTCGCCTTTTCACTCCGGCCTGGCTGAGCTGGAAGCTCGTTTTTTTTTTTTAGAGAGAGCCGCTGGAATACGCGTTTGGCACGCAGAGGTTTGGTTTGGTCATTGTTAAAATAACCTCACTAATTTAATTCACACTCCCGGGCTGCGTGTTTTTAAGCTTCAGATCAGTCTGCACGCAGGAGTGAAAAACTAGTTTCTCCACCCGGACTCTTTGTGTGTGTGTGTGTGTGTGTGTGTGGTTGTGTGTAAATGTTTTAGGAGCTGCTGAATATGTAGATATAATTTTGCTTATTTTCCTTCAGGTTTGCGTCTTTACTTAACCAGCTTTACTTTACTAGAAACAAAAATAAAATCATGCAGGGTTTTATTTATTAATTAATTTTTCTCTCTCTCTTTTGTTTTTCTTTTTTTAAGAGCCGAAAAGTAAAGAAGATCGAAGTGTTGCTTTAATAAAAATACAATCTAAATGTATCTTTTTAATCCAGTAACAGCCCAAAATTAAACAAATTTGAACTTTTTTCCAGCTGGATTTGGTCCTCACTTTGTGCACCTTTAAAACAAAGCACTAAAATCGACTCCTCACATCCTCAGCCTGGTTTAAATATAATAACAGAAGCTGGTTGAGAAATTCTCAGCCGAGGACTGAAGAGCCACAGGAGTCCTGCTGTGGTCAAAAACGCACACAAAGTCTGACGACCCAAAAGAAACAGAATGAGCCAGAACACAGAGATTTTTTGTTATATACATATATATTTAAATTGATTGTCAAACTACACCGATAATCTAGCTTTTTGTAACTGCCTGTGTGTGTGAGAGAGAGAAAGAGACACAGAGGGAGAAAGTGCAGGCCTACACACACGTTTTATTCATAAGTTTTAATAAGTTTGCTTTTGTTGTGTGAAATAACCAGATTTATATGAAAAATACACGTAACTTAGGACTTGTTTTTTTTTTTTTTTGAATGCAGGTTTGAAAAAACAAATAGAAATATGTGAGCGCAAAAAACAGAAGGCAGATGATTATTTTGATGTGAATTATTAATACTACGGAAATGTTTACCCGCGCGTTTTTGTAGTTTATATCGCAGTAAGAGTGCCCGTGCGTGATTATTTTTTTGGAGGGCTGGAATAAGTGTGCAGGTCTGCTGTAAATAAACGTTGTTATAGGTGGACACACACGAGACAAAATGCAAATCTAGTTTCTCCTTTTATAACTTTCGTAAAGGCTGTGGGGAGCTTTCAGGTTTAAAGTGTGGATAAATTCTGCTTTGCAGAATAAAAGCTTTGCATTCGTCTCTCTCTGCGCTGGAGTCTCGGGCCGTTTGACCCTCTTAAGCCTAAAAAGTAATCAAATAATCCTGAACACGTTTTTTAAAAAGAAGTTCACAGTATTCTGCACCAATTAACAGGTTTATGTCGATCTTGAATTAAATTCCTACACTATGATTTCCTAGTTTCCTGATTTTTATGGAATGATTTTCTTCATTTATTTGAAAATAAATGCGTTTTTCAGTTAACCGTGGGTTGGGGGGGAAGTGAGTGGAAACTGGAAGAGATTTGTTGGGATTTATCTTGTTTTTTGGTGGCGCACAAACTTCTCACTTGTTTGCCGTGTCTTCTCTCCGTGCAGTAGCTGGAATCGGCCCCCTGACCCGCCAAGCTGCAGCATCGGGGGAAACTGAACCGCTGGCCTGAGCTGGGTGGAGCAGTGACCGCCTGTAGCATGATGTCCTACCTCAAACAGCCCCCCTATGGCGTCAACGGCCTGGGGCTCAGTGGCGCTGCCATGGACCTGCTGCACCCCTCAGTGGGCTACCCAGGTAGGAGCCCCCCCCCCCCCCCCAAAAAAATTCTCTCTCTCTCTCTCTCTCTCTCTCTCTTCCAAACACACACACACACACACACACACACACACACACTTTTAACACACAGAAATACATGCATGATAGTGCACCTGGACAGAGGCATGCGCAGTAAACATGAGCTCCAAATCAAGGGGTTAGAGTTAAACAGCAAGAAACTTTAATAATAATAATAATAACAATAATAATAATAATAATAAAATTGCGTGTTTTCACTGTTAAAATGGTAAAACAAATTTAAAATGTGCACACAATAAAAATGTAAACGTAAAACAATAAATAAAAAGACACAATTCATTTAAAGAAAATTATAATAATTATCATTACAATAAGTACATTATATTTGGGCTAAACATTTTTTCAATCAGTCTTTTCTAATCCCCAGAGCTCAGCCAACAGCAGAGTAGGACAGGCCTGCATGTCGCTGCCACTCACCGACATTATTTACAGGTTTCCTCCGTGTTACTGACGCGGTTCTCCGGTCTTTCTCTCCCCTCTGTGTCGCCTTTCTTTCCCGCAGCTACTCCCAGGAAGCAGCGGCGGGAGCGAACCACCTTCACCCGCTCCCAGCTCGACGTCCTGGAGGCTCTGTTCGCCAAAACCCGGTACCCGGACATATTCATGCGGGAGGAGGTCGCACTGAAAATCAACCTGCCTGAATCAAGAGTCCAGGTACAAAAATAAATAAAACGTAAAAAAAAGAGGCATTTTAATCTCTGCTTCCACTGACATTAAGTTAATGTCTTTAGTGTGGTTCACCGTATTTTTAAAAAGTAGGACAATGAAGACCTGCAAATTTAGTTAAAATAGTCAAATGAAGATGTCAACTTACTCTTATGAACTTCAAAGTAATTTATTTAAAGAGTTTATTTTCTTTATTTTCAAAAACCTCTACCGGTAATTTAAATACATTTTTGTCCCTTATCTCCTGAGGGACTGTTAATGACGTCATTTGCGTCTGAATTAAAGGTTAATTATCGGTTAACGCTCCAGCTAGCAAGCTACAAACTGTACAAGCAAATATCTTAGATTTTGGTAGATTTATGTCCCCGTTTTCATGCTAATAAAATATTAACCATTTATTTTAAAGAGTCGCAAATATTTAAGTCAATTATTGGGAAAATGAAGAGTGATTCCTGGGTAACTTTAGACCTTGTATGTACCCCGGTGATGCACTGATTTTAAGAAGAAAAGGACAGCAAAAATCATGCAGATGGCTCGATACTGGTCAGATAACGAGTGTAATTAAAATTACACACATTGGTTTGTTTATTAGTTCCTCAGTAAAGTAAAATTTAGTAGCTGCCTTTCTGTTTCTTTTTTTGTTTTGTATTTGGCTCAGTACACTGGTTTGTGTGGCATTTTCTTCTGTCACACAAACCTCATAGTACTTCATTTAATTTCAATAATAACAATAATAATAATAATGATATCATAGACCCCGGTAGGCTGATGCAAACAAAACTGAATTTAGTAAAGATTATTTTACAGCAGAATCACTCAATTATTTTTAAAAATTGTATTTATTTTTTTCATTTTTGATGCTCTTCAAGTACAGGTCGTGTAATTTGATCTGAAATATGAAGAAACCAAGACTCAAACCTGCATATACTCCAAACATCTTACTTGTGTACTCCAGTATTGAACAAACACTGCTCCTCGAAAGACATTAGGGGAAAACCAAGGCACAATTCGAGTTATTTTCAGAATGTGTGTAAAGCAAAATGCTCTACACAATCATACCCTCTCTGTGCTCTAGAGTTACTCTACTGTGTGGTGAAACTCAATAGCCTGTTATCTTAGACCCGTCTACCAGGTATGAAATTAGACCCCTGGCTGGTCCAAGCCAAGGGGCCGGGGTGGAAATGAACCTTGATGGCTAATAACCCCCAATTTTCCTCCATAATGTACTCCCACCATGGCCCAGAAGGTTCTTTTTTTTCCTGAAATGCTGAGGCCGGTGTCGTGTAGGGTTGCTAACTCCTGGCTGGTGTTTGTGGTTGTAGGTGTGGTTCAAGAACCGGAGGGCCAAGTGTCGCCAGCAGCAGCAAAGCGGCAGCAGTGCCAAAGCCCGGCCGCCCAAGAAGAAGTCCTCTCCGGCCCGGGAGAGTACTGGATCCGAAAGCAGCGGCCAGTTTACACCTCCTGCTGTCTCCAGCACGGGCTCTTCCTCCTCTTCATCCTCGTCTACCAATCACACGGGCCCAGCGGCACTCAGCAGCACCTCTACCTCCATCAGCACCGTCTCCTCTATATGGAGCCCCGCTATCTCCCCCGGAAACGCTCCGGCTCCTGCCGTGGCCCCGCTCCCTGAGCCCGGGCCCCCATCTAATGCCTCCTGTATGCAGCGTTCCATGTCAGGCTCCGCTGCAGCTGCCACCTCCTACCCCATGTCCTACAACCAGACGCCGGGCTATGGCCAGGGCTACCCCACCCCTTCCAGCTCCTACTTTAGCGGCGTGGACTGCGGCTCCTACCTAGCCCCCATGCACTCCCATCACCACCCGCACCAGCTCAGCCCCATGACGGCCTCATCTATGTCTGGCCACCCGCACCACCACATCTCCCAGTCGTCAGGCCACCACCACCATCACCACCACCACCAGGCGTACGGCGGCTCCGGCCTGGCCTTCAACTCCTCCGACTGCCTGGATTACAAAGAGCAGACTGCCGCGTCTTCATGGAAGCTCAACTTTAACACCACAGACTGCTTGGACTACAAAGACCAGGCGTCCTGGAGGTTCCAAGTCTTGTGATCAGGCTTTCTTCCCCACCCACCCGCCACTGCCCGCCCTGCTTGTCTGCTCTCTTTTATTTTCCAGATTAGCTTACTGCTTGTTTTTTAAAAAGACAAAAGAGTTTATGAACCATAAGACAACAAGATAGCAGCAGGAATGCTCAAGAATCGGACTTCCTTCTCCCGCTCGTCCTGTTTCAAAGTTTAAGAAAAAAAAAAGAAAGAAAAAGACAGACCTGTAAAGAGAAAGCATCAGGAGCAGATTTCCTGAAGATGAAGAAAAAGGGTTTTTTTTAAAGACACCCCTCCTTGGGATAAGCTTAACAAAACTGTTTTTCCAAGAGTCATTTCAACCAAACTCCTTTGACCACCAGCTCTCTGGATGGGAGGAATATTTTCCCCTCTGGTGCACCGACGGGAACTGCCTGCCGTGCCCTCTTTACCTCCATCGAGTCCTGTATAGTTTTTATTATTTTCTGGAATTTGTTATTTTAGGATGACAGAGATTTTTAGTCAGCTGCGCACAGGAGCTGAAATATGTAAATATGTATTTGGGTCAGTTACAGTGACCATGTTTAGTTGTTGTTTTTTCTTTTCTGGATTTAAAATTGTTTATTACCACTTTGAAAGAAAGAAAGAAGAAAAAAAAAAGAAACTGTATGTAAATCTTCCCAAATATTCCAAAGAGAACAAATTGGCCATAAAGTTCAGCTTTTATATCCACCTTGTTTTACTCAGCAAAATTTGAAATGTCTTGGTGAAAACTCTAAATCTAAACTATAGATGCAGAAACTATTCTGGGACATTTTCTTTTTTCCAGATATTATTATTATAATTATTATTCTAGCCTCCACGTTTTCAAAGCAGACCACCTCTCTGGGACATGTTTGAACCGCAGCACTTGGCTTGTTATTGGAGTCAAAGCTTTTTATTATTATTATTATTATTATTTTAACTCTTCTGGGGGAGGAGAGGAAAATGTGGATTTATAGCTCCAAAAATGACAGTGAGATGTTGAATGTATCTTTAAAGGCGACCACCCTTACATACATGTTCATCCAATAAAGATCCGTTAAGTCATATTTTATTTTTCCTTGTCTCACTTTGATTCCCAACAGGGAGTCAACTTTCTTTTTGTACACCATCAAATTACAAACTCGACACTGCTGTTTTCTCTTATTTGAACTAGTCACACTTTTATTTAAAAGCTTGTTGATTTTCGTCCCCCCCACCCCCATCCCCTAATTATAACGGGGGTAAATGCAAATTAGGCCATAATTAAAACAAGCCGTGAATGCCGTGTAGGCTTGCATTTCCATTTTAGAGAGCAGCCGTTTAATCCTCTCAGTGTCTGCCTTTAAATTGAAATGCTGACATCTCTCCTTGCTTTAGGGAAGCAAAGTGTCTTTTAAAATAAAATAATAATTATATATATATATATATATATATATATATTTTTTTTTTTTTTTTTTTTTAAAGTTAACCTCCTTCACCAAACAGTCCAAACAGTAAGCCGGGAGACAGCTGATCGAGGCGTAATTGAACGCAGCGCTGTAATGGCGTGATAATTACTCCTGCGCCCCGAGTTGGTTTCTCCAAAATATCCTGCAGGAATTTCACCGCCTCTGATGCGGTAATTACGTAGGTGGGGCCAGGTTAGGGGGTCACATGTAAGTGTGTGTGTGTGTTTAATGCGTTTCTGCTCCGGGGCAATATCAAAAGGAAGGAGGGGGTAGTTAAAAAAAAAAAAAAAAAAAATCGCGTCAGTGTGCTGGCAAGGTTGTTTTGGACGCGTTTTTAGCAATGAAGGCCGCACAGAGAGCGAGAGGTTCAGGCTAATTATTTGCCCCAATTAAACCCTCATCCTTGCGCAAAGAAAATGAGCAGGTTGTGCGCACTTTCTTTTCTGCCCCTAATGAAGACAAATTGATTTCTGTTTATTATTAGAGGGCTCGCTCTTTCTCGCTGATTATTTCTATATTTCTGTCTGTGAAACGTCAACAACACGTCCGAAACCTAAAGTTAGTAAGACTGTTTTTAAAAAGGAGGATAACTTCAAAAGGTGAGAACAATAACGCTGGAATTTTTTTCTTTACGAATTTATTTATTTATTTATTTTTTTGCATTTATTGGTTCAAATATTTTTAAAATGAAAGCCACAGATTTGCCAACTGAGTTCTGCTTTTTAAATGCGTCTCACTGAGAAGTTAAATCCTACAAATGTATGCACTTTTACGCAGAAGTCTCGGGTTGTGTTTGATTTAAAAGATCCAAACCAAAAATGGAAATGCTAGCAACAAATAATGTCAAAAAAACTGCTTAAACTTTGACTCAATTTTTCCCGGTAAAATCTGGGTGGTTCTGGCGCTTTAAGGCCTCTGAAAGCGACGCAAACAAACAGAAGCAGTTTTATTCCGCCTGTGAGCAAAGGTCACGACGTAAAATTGATTCTATTTAAAGCCTAAAAAACTAAAATTCAGGAGATTTTCTTTTTCTTTTTCCTGTCGCCCTGATCAGATTATTGGCCTGATCGATACATATTAGGGTTGCTGCTTGTGTGGAGTCTGTTTAAGCTGCAGCCGGCCCTCTCCCACTCTGTCCCTCTCCCTCTATTTCTCTATCTCTCCCTTTATGCAAATGAATCTCGCAGCAGCTGAATAAATATCTGCAGACCAGGACATTAAACGTGTTTGCGCCAAGACGCGCAAACAGCGCAGCGAGCGGCGGATTTGTTCGGATTTGCATCAAACAAATATTTGCGGCCGCTCTTGCGCGATGATTTAAGGAGTTTGAGGGAGCCACAGGTCTCTCGTGAGGCAGCTGCTCACCTTCAAACACGAGCTGGAGTGAAAAGACCCGCTTTTCATTTAGTTTCCTCTGAGCGAGCGAAGCCGCGGTTCTAATTAAACAGTCGAGCAGGAAATCAGAGTGTAAAACAGACTGTAATCAGACTCGGTGCGAACAATGCAGGGATTAAAATCTGGGATTTAAGGCTAAACTACTCCCGCAAATACAATCTGATTCTGCGCAGCGTTAGAAAGCAATGAAGAGCACGAAGAAGCACTTTGGTACACCTGCGAAAATGCAGCAATGGCCCACTTAAAATGAGAAAGGAGCAAAAAAGAAAAAGTTTCAATTTTTACAAAAATCCTGTAAAATAATCCGATTGTTTTAATTAATAATTTATATATTCGTGTTGCTGTTTCAGTTGCTGACTTATTAATTTTGGTGTCAAACGAAGGAATTCAAACCTTTGAAAGTCAAGAAAATTACCCGGTTATTTGGCGTAAATCCATCAGGAATGATTTCAAGTGCAGTTTGACAAGATGTTCAAGTTTAAAGGAGGTGATGGTGAATTAAATGTTTAGCAAAAGGTGGAAAAAACAAAATCATATTGTTTAGTTGGCATTGTTTCTACTGTTTCCTACACTAAGATTTAACATTTTTCAGGTAATGTATGCTACAGGGGAAGCTATCAGATTGATTTAACAACGCAGACATGTAGTTAGTTTTCTCTAAGACAACATTAAACGCACCACACTTCTTTTTACACCTGATGGAGTTCTAAAACGACGTAAATGTGTTGATACACTGTCTTCTAATCCTAAAATGTTCTGACTGATCTGAAAACTGGACAGAAATATTTATCGACCTGAAAATAAGACAGAAATTATTATAAATGAAAACAAGAAAATTGCTGAAAAATGCACAAATTCAAATGATATTTTTCCCACGTTTCACAACAATAACGTGTAGAAAAGCTAAACACACAAAACATGGCTTCACCTGAGCTTCACTGAGCTCCACCAATGAGAAACTTTCATATCTAAATGATATCATCCAGTCAAACAGTCTCTGTCTTTGTTCATCTCGCATGTTTTTCAATCAGTTTTTGAATTCTTGGAGGGTTTTAGTTGATCGGAAGCATGGGGGTGTTTTGAGGACACCGTTTAATCAACATAACGGATAAGCAGAACTACAAATAATCGGTTCTTTCACCTGAGTATTGGCAATGCGATCCTCTAAAATGCTGACAGGGAGAATTAAAGCCTTCAAATAATAATCCACAGATACAAAAACGGAGTGCTGCAGCAGTTTTCCTGCAGGAGTATATTAGATATGAGATATTTTAATAATTAAAAAGGGTGTTATTGAACTATTAGTGTGACCAGTGTTTGTTTAAGCCTGACTTTGAGGGTCTGACACCTTCATATTCTGCTCAACGGGACGATCGATCGCAGCACAACGTCCCCCTGTTGTCAGCTGATTTGACCTTTTGGCCTCTCGTCTTTTGCGGTTAAGGTGTGTGAATGTGGGTGGACTGGAAACTGTTGACACTTTGTTCACACTTTGTCCAGGAAATGAACTGGAACCGTGCCGGACGGTCCTCGCATGAGTGGTTTGAGATTTGTATCTAGGAAAGTAAAAACGAGACAGACAGAAAAGATAAAGACAGAAACCGGACTGATCCTCCAGTATTTGGTTTGCCAGCTCTCACGGGCTTCGATAAGTCAGTGTGTGTGTGTGTGTGTGTGTGCGCGCGCAAGACAAAGATCCGAAAGGCCCAGCAGATGCACCGATAGCAGCCTGCATGCTGGGACTGTTTTCTTGTCTTCCATTTCCATGCAGGACAGGAAAAAAACAGCACTCACGCTTGTCTTTCATTGGCTGCTGACTGTCGCCAGACCTTGGCATCCTGTTGTGTTCATAGGCCGGTATGAAGAGTGAAGGGTGATATAGAGGAGGATTAAATTTACCTGAGAGGTTGATCTGGGGTCAACTGTACACCAACATGGGAGTAGTCCGGGCCACCGTCTCAGGTTTCTGTGCTTTGTCAGGCAAGGCCTCAGTTTCCTGCTTTTAAATTCTTTAGTTGAACATCAGGTGTGGGAATTTTTAAAAAAGGGTAGCTTGGTTGATTTGTTTTGGTTTATTTAGTAATTTTGAAATGTTTTCTGGCCTAAAAACCCGTCGACCCCTTGAGTTCGTCATCGAGACTCAAAGAAGCCGCGAGTACCATCGGGGATTTCACAGCTGAGTCCAGGCGGCCGGCGCAGCCGAGCTGGTGGAGTGAAAGCAGCTTAGTCACCCCTGTGGCACTAGGCACTGAGAGCATTCATGAAATTCCTCTTAGGTTTGGGAGCTGTAGGTTTAGTTCAGCAAAGGACAGACTAGGGACAATTTGTACATCGAGTCTTAGCCGTCCCTTTTCTGTGGAATTAAAGGAGTACACGGGTTACCTGATCCTGAAGCGTGCTGAGAGATTTGGTCACCTCTCTTTACGTCAGGTAGACAGCTCTGGTCACTTTGTTGGTGATTCTCAGTTTCCAGCTTGTGAGACATCCAACACTTCTGAGAGCTTTTCTTAAAACAGGCGTGAAAAGGCATAATTTAAAAACAAAATGCTTCTTGTGGCAGAAAATTGTGCATTTACACAGAAACACTGTAGGCCCAGGTGGCTTATTGTACTAATTTGCAAAGAATCCTCATTATAATAAAGGATGAAGGCTGGTAAACAAATTTACAACCACAATAGGAGCCACGTGAAGCTGCACTTATGCACGTGATGATTTGATGATTTAAATGGTAAATTTAGCAGCTGCCATGCTTCTGATCTCTTTCTATATAAAAGTTTGATATTAATGACTTGATTTCAAATTAACACCCATAAATAATAACTAAAAAGACCCACTTTCATTCATTCACATGGCATCTAACAATCTTCCCGTTTTTATGGTATTGATGGAAATCCACAAAGTTTAAATAAAGATGGGTAAGGTGAAAGTATTTCAACTTTGGGAGAAAATAAGTCAGTGGATCCTCCTGACACCATCACATCAGGAATGAAGGACAGGCTCCTAGTCTGTATTTGAGGGCAGCTGGAGCTCTGTGGTTCAACACTACTTGTATATGGAGACAGAACAGTGGGTGAAACCACAGGACTTATCGGCAAGTTACAGGAAATTAGTACCAGCTTTACCAGCAAACGTGGGAACCATGTCCCATTTAAATGCGCTGAGTACTCTTAAGCATCATTATCAGCCTGCAGGTTTGTGATGTAATGAAGCATATTTTAACCAAAAACACAATATTTTCTTAAACCTGTCCAGCGAGTGAAAACAAAGAAGTGCAAAACCAAAGCTCACAAAGGAGACAAGAACTGTGGCCTCCTGGGATCTCGCGTGCACTTCGTTCGCTATGAAGTCGAATTCTGCTCTTTAAAACACAGCTGTTAATGACGCACAGGGACGAGAACCAGCAGCCACACATCGGTTTAGTTTCACAAAACACCAAATGAACTTAAACTGTCCGAACCATGGGCATGTGGTGCTGAATTAGCCAAAGGAAAAGAGGTCTGATGGAGGCAACAAGGCTGAAAAGTTGGCATTTTTATTGACATGGGCAGAATAAAATGGTGAAATTGAGATTTACCATTTCTTTTTTTGCCAACATGCAAGAGAAGTCCAAACTGCAGGGCAGAATCAGATGTATTTGACTAGATGTTTGCTCACACTGACACTGGCCTCTTACACCACTGCTGCCACTATCTTACTTGGGTTATGCTAATCACCAACACCGTCTCCACTGAAGTCCTGTTACTGTAGACCATTAAATTAAACGATTGGAGGCTTTTGTGCTGCTCTGAGATCAGCTGAGCAGTCACACACTTCCTTCCTCCTCCTTTTCCTCCCTTGAAGTGGCTGATGGGGGGAAATCAGACAAGACTGGACCGGCGAAAGCAGCTCTTGCTGATTTCTGCACAGGACAACTCCCCTCATATCTGACTTTTGTTTTTCTGATGACAGCCCCACTTCCTGTCCTCTTTCCTCATGCATCAGTTGCATCACAGCGAGGAGGGGATGGATTAGAGAGGTATCTGAAGAGTGCTTACATTATCTCATCTGCAAAGGATGCAGCAGACCCATCATCCCAAGTTACAACTTGTCTTCTCCTCGCAGCCCACCAGACTTAGGAGAGCTTAATGGAGGGCTGGTTGGCCTGCAGGCTTTAGCGCTTCCCAGCAGCGGACGTCGTCTCTGTGTGTCAATGCATCGCTGTCTGACGTGTTGGCCACATTTCCTTTTTCATTCAGAGACAAGATTCTCTTCACAACCAGAGGCCGGGGGCAGAAATGCATAAAAATGATGCAGTACTATGACCGTAAACCTTTAAAATTAAAATCTCACAGCAGAGAAATAAAGTTACTTGGACCATGCATGAGCAAATATAGATTTCTATTAGGTGCCAAAAACTTGTTTACATTATTTGTGTGCACATTTATTTCAGTCTGAGAGTTAGTTCAGCTCATAAAATCAAAAGAAGACAAATCCTAATGCATCTTTTGGGGATTTCAGAAGTAAATTTTCTTTAAAGAAAATAACTAACAGTGTTACAAAAGAAAACTTTGTAAGAAAATCTGACAAAATCAGCCACATTCATGAAGTATCAGCCTGATAAAAGTATAATGTGTGTATAATTTGCTGTCATAAGAAGTCTCCAGAATCTATAACAGGACCCATCAGATCGTGTATATATTTATCCGTGCTTTATTTTTTGTTTAGTCTAACAAAAAAGAAAAGACAGGAAAAACAGACTGTTCTAATCAGAGAATCAAGATATAATGCTTTTGTCTGTGAGGCTTTTTCAGGAACAGATATTAAACCCAGATATGCTGAACTATAACCGGGCACTTTTCTTGATGAAGCGATCGCAGTGTGATCCTTAAGCAAAGTGCATCTCAATCACCTGAGAACCAACAACAAAGAGAAACTGTAACACTAGTCAGTATTTTTCTTCGTTTTTCAGGGAATCTCTTCCTTCTAAAAACTCTCTGTTGTAAGTAAACTTGTCTCTTTGATGTCTTTAATGGTCCTGACATATTTGTCTATAATATTTTAGGGATTTCTCTCGCAGAGATCAGAAACAAACCTATAAATCATACAAACGTCCCCCTGAGGGGGGAACCGTATCAGTCCAATCAGGGCCATCATTAGACGCAGTGCAGAGAAACAGCACAGCTGTTGCACAGAGGAGAGGGGGGAAAAAAATAGGCAGCTAACCTGGATAATAGCAAATGCTGGAGGCTTGATTCATTTCCAAATGTTAACAAGGCCGTTTCACAGCTCCAGCACGCCGCGCAGTATGTTAATACCACTAATAAGCCTATCTCTGCAAGTCATCTCGGATGGCAAAGATTGGAGCGTGAGGCGGTGTTTCATAAATAAAAGCTGCTGGCCACATTTTAAATGAAGCATAACTATTTAGGATTTCACAAAGCTGACATAATTGCTTAAAGGGTAACCGAGGAGAGCATTTGGTCTCCCACTTTGTTTTCTGTATTATGAAATTTCATTTGTATTATGAGCTTTCACTGTGTGCATGTCAAAAAGGCGACTGTGTAGGCCATCGGAGGGATGGGAGGGACCCGTGTTTGCCTGTTAAGCAATTTTGCAGTTTTTATTCAAGCTGTCAAGTCAAACAATCAGGAGATAATGCAGCCTTGGTTTGTAAATTATAAACGTGTCAAGAGATGCACTAAAGGCGGCGACAGATGCCACTTATCTCCAGCTGCCTCTGCAGTGTGACTGTATCATCAGAAGGGAAATATAACATTTTGATGTTTACATAAGAGAAGTATTAGTATCAGTCAGAAATGTAATTCCTTTCACCCGTCCCTTTCGTAGAGGATTGACTCCCCGAAAAACATACAATGATTTTTTTTTAAAGCTAACAAAACAAACAAAAAAAAAAACAGCAGAAAAGCATCCTCGCTGATCTTCTGTCCATTTCCAACATCGCTTCTTGTATATTTTTTGGTGGAAATCCTCTTAGAATGCAAAGTAAATAGATTACGATACAGTGAGGGATTAGGGCTCGCGCGGCGCTGTCAGATTAGTCGGTGAGCGCAGCGCGTCGACAGCTCTGACACGGCTATGGCTGCTGTTCAGGAAAGGGGCTCCGCGCGATGCTTTAAAGTCGCTGGTTGGCTCCCGTTCATGAATAAAACTGCGGCCTGTAATCTCGGCCAACACGCAAACACACACATCTACTCGGCACACACGCGCGTGCAGAGGAAGCCTGGAACATCCAATATCAGTGTGATGGGTGTATAATGGGAGTCTTTATTTTTTCAGGCTGATTAATGTAAAGGTTTTAAACATTTTCTGTTGTGTTTTTAAAGGAAGAAGCAGGTAAGTGTTTCCTTCAAAGGTTCATTTGGTTTAGACTTCACAAAGACACGAAATAAGCTGAATTCAGTGAATTTCATGTTTATGATTTGGCTGAAATTCACAAACGTACTATGACAGGTATAAAAAAATAAACTGTTTTCCATGTGTGGCTGTGAATGAGGGGACTTTTAAACCCTTTATAGATTAAGCTTCAAGCAAAGTAACTACTGTGCTTGTTATTGGTGAGATGTTGTGTCCCTCTGGGATTAATAAAGTCTTATCTGTTGTTCGTTAGTCTTTTCAAACCATCCCTAAATGAACCACATGCAGCATCCCGGGGTCGTCGTCATCATCCTGGGGAAGAAACAGAAACATCCCCCTTAATAAACATATTATATAAATATAAACATATGGATCTGCAGTCATATCTGGATTTATTATATTCATCATCCAATAGTTTGCTGACCAATTAATCCTGTAAAGACAATAAAAAGAACTAAGTGACCAATGTAATATCAAAAGTTATCAAATGTAATAAAAAAACCAGCATGTATTCATTTTTAATTTTTTAATATCTAAGTGGCTAATCACTGTAAACAGCAGTCCAATAAGACATCCTCCAGATATTCTTCAACTCTATTGCAATAACTTCTCTTTGTTTACTTTTATACATAAAATAAATACATTGTTTATTTAGTTCTCGTTACAGTTTATGAGTCTATAAGTTGAATTCATGCAGTTTGATCTATTATCAGCAACTACAGATTTAACCTTCATTTCAGTAATTAAGATAATTCAGGTAATAAAAGATTGACACTCACTGGCCACTTAATTAGGTCCACCTGTATAAATGACTCCAATGCAAGCAGTCACATTTATGACGTTACCACGCTGTCGCAAACGTGTCCTTTCACCTCACTGTTAGATAATGATTGCGTTTACAGTTAGCAGCTTCCAACCAACCAAATGTGGGGCAAAGTTTATGCGTTTATCTAGGACGATGTGGGAAATGTCACTGATGCTAAACAGCGACTGCTCTGGTTTGCATCACTCACGTGAAGCATGGATTTACTGATGCCCCAATTTTTCCGAACCATGAATGGAAGCTAAGGATTGTTTTTGCGATCTTATGCAACAGTCTTTCAGCCGCTGGTCTCACTGCTCATGATCTTGGGGTTTTACTGAGGATAAATCCACACAGCCACACTTTTCTAGTTGTTCACCTTCATGAATTACAGTCAGCTGAACTGTTGGTATGGTGGAGGACACCCGATCACTCCAACTGCATCATATTCAAAGGGTTTTGTAATATTCCAGGTTGAATTTAGAGCAGAGTACCTGCATTAGACTCCATATAACTATCAAGGTGTGCCAAACAGAGCGAGGCCAGTAGTGCACATTTAAGAACATCAGAAATTAGCGAATAAACCGTTATGGTTATAGACTGTCCATGCATTTTTATATAAAGTTTGTATAAATGACAATAAATAAAGTTATAAGTGTAACTCAATGATAGGATGGTTGTATTGGTTATTTTTCTACAGGTGTTACAATAACTCCTGTAGTGAGACTTTTTTAGCGCAGTAATCATGAAAATCTGCCAACACGACAGCACTGAAACACAGCGAGCTCTGAGTTAATGTGTCTTAATATGAGAAGCTGTGATTGCTTAAAAAAACTGTACATTAATAAACTCCTAAATGTCCTCATAACTGCTTGTAAATGCAGAGCATTATTAGCATTAATAAGTGTTTAGACACTGATTATAAATGCCAAACTTTGCACGTTTTTCTGCACTAAACTGCTTCTGCAACCTTGTTACTTCAACTATCAGTCAGCTTACATTCACTCCGTCTCCGTCAGCTCTGCTGCTTCCTGCAGAACAAAACGAAACGACAGAAAGCGTCTGAGAATGATGTTCGATGCTGCCGTAAACCAGCCATGACACTTGAAACAAGTACAACAACCAAACATTAGACATGCATAATCACACACGACAGCCCCACGGCGCGTAAACACACGCAGCTGAACGCCTGAACAGGTTACATGCTCGCTCAGCAGGTCGGACACGTCGCCTTTTCTGGGTTTTAACGAACGTAAACCGTTGTCACTCATGGCGATCTCTCTCGCTCTGAGCGCTGCGTTAATAAGGTTATGATTGACATTAAAACCCCAACGTGCATATACAGATATTTAAAACGGTGATGCAAATTCCCCTCAATAGCCTACAGTCCGGATTATGGAATGACAGAGCGATTTGATGCAGAGACAATTGCTAATCACCTAAAAAAGAAGAAGGAAAAAATGGAATTATTAAAATGGAGAGAGCAGGATGGAGGAGAGGAGGCAGCACAGCTACGAGAAGAAGAAGAAGTGATGTTTTCTTAATGGGTGTTTTTCCTAAATGACCAGTTAGTCATCTCAGACATCTGAGACGGGGAGAGCAGAGCACTCAGGCAACGTTTAGAGAATAAAAAGCAGGCTGAATGTCGCCGGAGAATTGCTGCGGGGCTTAAAACGTGGCCCTGACACTGAAATGCTGAACATTATTAGCTGCTCTTTAAAATAATGGGCACGCTCTCTCCATCAGCTGTTACTGGTGAAAGCACTTGTTGTCTTGTAGGTAGTTTGGGATGATTAACAGCAAAATGGAGGGTGGATTAATCTAAAGTGAAAGGAACGTAAACATAGTGGATTCAATTATTAGATGTGCAGTTTTGGCATAAATTCTAGATTTGGGAAGGGAAGGTAACTCGAGCCAGAAGGAAATCAGATGCTTTGTACAGGTATACGTACCTGTACAAATGAGAAAAATTATGTTGGCGTGACTTCTTTAAATAAGAAAGAGCCACAATAACGGGACACGGATCAGATCTTTAGCTGCCTGAAAGGTCTTCAAACATACACAAAATCATACACAAAAACTGTATTTCTCTGGTCATCATCTTCAGGTTAATCATTTTCTTGTTTTCATTATTCTATAAAGCATTTAATAAAGTCTGCTAGGTTTGCATCTAAACTCAGTCTAGATGTAAACCAGGTGAAAAATGATCCATCAGTCTATCCATCGATCAATTTTCTGCCACTTCTGCAGTCAGGTCAAAGGATGCTGCAGTCTAAGTAGAGATGCCCTGACTTCTCCTCTCCTTGGCCACATTAACCAAGATGTTGGAAAGACATCTAAAAAAAGCTAAACTGATTAAAAAGTAAAAAGTTTAGTGGACATCGATGTCACACCTAGCTACGGTTTCTTTACAAAAAGACAGGTTTCACTTTGTTTTTTACCAAAGCTGACTAGCAATGTCATCCTCTGAGAGGGTTTTGCTGGGTTTGCACTGTTCACTCATACCTGCAGACATACCTGTTTGTTTCAGCATCCTGAGCACGTCTGGGTTGACGGTCACATGTAAGGTCTCTGGTTGTTGTCTCCTCCGACTGGCTGCTCTATCAGCACTGAAGAACGAAAACAGAGCTGGTGACACACGTTTCATGTTGTTTAAAACTGAAAGAATGAGTGCATCCGTAAAACAAAGCACAGAATACATAATACCAGAAACATTATGATAAAGTAAATATGCTGTTAGCCTCTAAGGTGGCCTGTGGTTCTATATCTGGCATGAAACCATTAGCGGCAAATCCTGAAAGGCAGGGATCTTTAGACAAGCAGAAATCATCCATGAACCCTCTTATAAACCCAGCACTGATTTAGCAGGTCTGGACTCACTCACGAGCTTCTCCAGCTGGCTAACAGGCTAAGCTATGCAGTTTCAGGAAAAGCTCACTGCAACTGATAAAAAAGAGATTTCACAACAGATCGACATGAAGTGTGAAATCATGAGATTTTCTACTGGCCCAAAAAAGGAAGGAAGCAATGCAGACATTAAGCTTGCATTACTCCATGCTTTTAAGCAATACATTGATTTATAGAAAATAATTTTATTGAACATTTGGCTGTGGTTTGGAATTTTTTGGGCGTTCCTAAACCACTACTTTTTCCAGGATCCTGTCACTGGTTCATGTTTCATTCCCCCCTCTGAACCTCTCTGGTCACCACTGGTTACTCAAAGCACCTTATGAGCTTTGCCACCTCAGAGAGCTCCCATCCAATTATCTGGCTGTGATGATTCGGCCTTGTGAAAGCAGCGCAGGTCTTTACACCTGACTATTTCCCCTTGTCCAATTTTTCAACTACTATAGCTCTCTTATTTCATAAAAACTTTATGTATTTATGCATCTTGGGTTTGCTTTGTCCACTAAGGTTTTAAGTCTGCTTCTAGTTTATATTTCAGATAGAGATTTAATGAATTAAATGAATCTGAAACTTTAGTTAGTTTTACATCCCTTTGTTATGTGATGCATGAGTGTTTGGTTTGTCTGTTTCCATCACAGATTTAGATATACTCCACTGTTACTGCTAAACAAAAACTAAGGTGTTTTCTCTCTATAGCGTTACCAGAAGAAATATAAATGGTCGGTAAGACAGAGTATTGAACTGCAAGCAGATACTTCTCTCAACCCTTCAAATGTTCAAACGTGAACCTTTTTAGTTTTTCCTTTAAAGCTTTAGATTAGATCACACCAAGAAGTCACAGTCAGCGCATGTCATTTTTAACAATCATCATAAATTAAACTGCTAACGGAAATTCTCAGCTCTCTGTCACTCTGAATGCTCACAGTAACTTTGGCCTCCAGTAAGCAAAAATAAAAAAAATGAAATCTTGTATTCTCCTTCCTCCACTGACAGAAGACTGTGTGATGAGCGAGAGAGGCCAGCAGCCATCAAAGGAACGTTGGGACGCTTCCCAGATTTCCGTCTTGTTCTCTCTCACTTCGAGTCGGATTTGGGGAATGCGGCGGGAATCGGCGAGGAGCCCCCAAACTGCCATTGTGCTCGCCTTCCTCTCTTTCTCCGCTCTTTTCTCAGCGAGCCAAACGGGAAAACGCCTGCGCTATAATTCCTGCCCTACTCCATCTCAGCTAAGCTGTCACTGGCTTCACATGAGAAACAATGAAACTTCATCGGAGACCAGATTACAAAAGAGGAGGGGGGGTGGGGGGTGTTTCAATATAAAAATTGTTCTAAAGGAGGAGGAGGAGGGGGGTGTGCAATAAAAAAGCAGAAGCTTTGTCTCTTCCTCTCTGTGGCCATTATCTTTGGGGAGGTTTGGGGATCTGCTTTCTTAGCCTCTGTCAGCGGTGCAGGGGAAGACCTGGGGTAGTACGACTGGGCTTTTGGCTGCCAAATCGCCCTAACCCTCTTTACTGCTCTTTTTTCCCTCGTCTCGTTCCTTTTACTGTTTTTAAAAAGAGCTTAGGACACAGCATCTCTGTCTCTTCCCCTCTCTCGCTCTCTCTCTGGACCCAGCTTGTTTAAATTGGCCGATAGGAAAGGATTTGGGGTGGATGGAAGGGGCTTAGAGAAATGCAGAGTGGAGGGGTTGGAGGGTGGAGGGGGTGCAGCAGAGAGTCATCAGTGTTACAGTCAAACAGCCATGAAAAGCCTATGAGGATGAAAAGAACAAGAGTGCCTTTTTATCTAATGCACACAAATCCCATATAAATACTCCAATATGTTAGTTGGGGTATGACAAGGAAGGCCCCTCCATCACTTCCCCACCTCACCACCATCCCACAATAATAGAGCCGTGGATGTGGCTGTGTTTGTGTGTATGTTTGTGTGTGTGTGTGAGACGGAGAGGGATGCTTTCAGCGCGTCTTTAGTCACACTGTTTCAACATGTCATTCATGTGGACGATTGTATTAAACAATCACTCTGAAACACTGAGTTTGGTCTGCACTCTGGAGACTGAACCGTAGTGAAAATGGACTCTGGTGGCGTTTTAAAAATGTGGCTCCGGGTTCAACTCTGGGATCGCTGGAAGCGTAAGACCCGGAACTGATGTGGTTTTGACATTTGAAATGTCGCTGGGAGTGAAGGCTCTTAGGCTGCAGCTGGGTCATTTGGCCACAGACGCTCTCATACGATTCATGAGCAGACAATGCAGAACCTCTGGGGGAACGTAGCAGTGTCTGGATGCCTTATTTGTAGTGAGCTGAACTAAATATTTTGTTTTTATATAAATGGCAGCTCAAGTCAACATTTTTGCAAAAACAAAGTGTCAAATGATTATGACAGTATAGTATCGCCTGAATCTGTAACCTCTTAACACTATAGAAAGTTTACGTTTGTTTATCTGCCTGATCCACAAACGTATTGTGGTTAATTCTCTGGCACTATATGCACAGAGGGTAAGAAACAGTGTTATACTGTGTGTGTTTGGAAAGAGGTTAAAGCGATCAGCAAATCACGCTTCACCAAAACCTGTTGCTTCTTGTTTTTATCCAGAAGGACATAAAATACACTCACCGGCTACTTCGTTAATGCGAATATCTAGTCAGTCGATCACTCAGTGCATTTAAGCATGCAGACATGATCAAAGCGAGCTACTGAAGTTGTGAGCATCAGAATGAGGAGGAAAGGCAACTTAAGCAGCCTGTTTGGCACCAACAACCACCCCATGTTCAGAGTATTTTAGAAACTGCTGATCTGCTGGGATTTTCCCCACATAGCCATGCCTATGGTTTACAGAGAATAGTCTTAAAAACAGAAAATACCCAATGAGTGGCAGATATAGCACCAAATCACAACAACAGTCACCTCAAAGCACTTAATATTGTGAGGTAAAGACCCCACAATAATACAGAGAAACCCCAAACAATCATCCCCTTATGAGCAAGCACGTTGGCGACAGTGGGAGGGAAAAACTCGCTCTTTAACAGGAAGAAACCTCCGGCAGAACCAGGCTGACAGAGGGGCAGCCATCTGCAGCAACCGGTTAGGGGTGAGGGCAGGGAGACAAGACAAAAGGCATGCAGTGGAAGAGAGCCAGAGATGAATCATCACTCATAATTAAATGCATAATACTCAAATAACTGCTTGTTAATTGATGGTACAGGAGATTCACGTCATGGATGTGCAGTGGCCAAATCTGCAGCGACTATGTGATGTCATCTTATCTTTGAGGAGTGTTTCCAGCACCTTGCTGAATCTACGCCATGAGGAATTAAGGCAGTTCTGAAGGCAAAAAGCGATCCAACTCAGTACTAGGAAGGAGTATCTAATGATTGGCTGGTGAGCGTATGTACTAACATTAAAGGACCTCAGTCCAAAGCTTACAGCCTTTATTACAGTGTCATATGCACCACTTTGATAACCGCTGTCTGTTTACTGTCTTTTTCTAGTGCCTCTTCTCTGATGCCATCACGCATGTCCTGAAAAAGAGCATCTATGACTGATCAGGTATCAGCGTAAAAGCTGTCATGTCTCTCAGTCATTAAAAGGCAAGGTTTTGTAACTTTAATCTGATAATAGACTCTCCATATTGAAGCTTCAGCATTAGCGTGTTGTTTTTTAACCAGAATAAGGGAGGAGAATCTGGAAAATTTGCTTTGATATAAATATATAAAAATGGTTCTAGATCTAAGGATGTCACACCCCATTTGAAAACCAGTTTAAACAGATAACACTTGACAAATGTGGAACTGCACACGGAACATGTGACTTACTGTGTTGATGGGGAGTGTGGAGGGCCCGTTGCACTTTGCCTCCTCGCTGCCTGAAGGCCACTGAAGCTGGAACCACAGGCATCACTTCTGCCTCTCTGAAGATCTTCTTCAACACAAAAGACAAATATAAGGATTAGTGAGAGCAAAAAATTAATAAATTGACCCAGATTGTGTCACTGCTTTCATTATGGTGCACATATGCTAA
Source organism: Oreochromis niloticus (assembly GCF_001858045.2). Lineage (NCBI taxonomy): Eukaryota > Metazoa > Chordata > Actinopteri > Cichliformes > Cichlidae > Oreochromis > Oreochromis niloticus. Next base: position 7,629,888 of record NC_031978.2, read on the forward strand.
TAAACTGTGTGTGCTTCTCTGGCGTCAAAATGTTGCTCTGTTTATTGGCAGCTGCTGGTGCTGATATTTCGGTCTATAGCATGTTGCTAAGCCTTGCAATTTCTCCTCTAAATATGGTTTGTATAAACAACTAGGCAAACAGTGCCTGAGCGTCTTTTTCTGCTAATTTGGACATCAAACCTTGATCATCTTGTTTCTGATAAACACTCGATCCGAGTTTCTGAATTGAGACAAGATGTCAAACAGTAAACGGAGGATGTGCGAACAAAGCAGCCGACAGAGCAGAGAAGGAAGCAAGAAACAAACGCTGCTTTCCTTCAACACACACCGCAGCTAACAGGCTTTTACCGCAACAACCAAGAAGAGAGGGAAAGAGAGGGAGCGGGAGGGAGGAGGTGGAGAAGTGGATCTTCAGATAAAGCTCTCATCTCTTTGCCGGTTGAAAAGCCCTGCAGTCATGTCAGCCTTTGTGAGGGGGAGACAGAACGATCGGGAAACCAACTTGGCTTCTCCTCTTGGCAAAACGCTACTCAAAGGAAAAAGAGATAGAGGGGAAAAGAAAGGGGCCTTCCCTCGCACTTGTTCGCTACTCTGCCTCTCACAATGCTCTATCTATCCAAATCAGCACACTTGTCAGCCAGACAGCTATAAGCGATTTCCAATGCTGTTATAAAAAGGGACCATTTCTAAGCTGAAATGTGTGTTCTCTATTGTGCATTTATGTTTGTCTACAAGCGACAGCAGAACCTCTGTTCATTGGGACTTACAATGGATGCACATATGGGCCGTTTCCAAGTCTTAGACTGACATCCACCTTAAACAACCGCTCGATTTGGAAATGAGTCATTTTTTCTTTTTTTTTTGAAAACAAGTACAAAAATGAGTCAAACAATAGGAGGAGATGTATTCATCTTTCCAGTGTTATTTTTTTCAGTTCTGCATTGTGTGAAATAGCACATGGTGGAGATGACCTAGATGAGGTTTTTTTCCCCAGTTGCTCCTCAGGGAAACTGCAGCAAGTCGCTTTTCTGTCCTATAACTCAGGTAGCTGCAGATGGGTTTCAAAGACTCTTTGAGTTGGCACAGAAGACTGAGGCGGAGACATCTGGGCTCATGTGTTGCCTGTACCCTAAAAAAGGGTGATTCTGGAAGTCATAATCCTACTTCGATAATAAGACCAAAGTTTCAGCATCAAAATATACTAAAAGTACATAAAGGAGAAGTACCAACCACATAGACAGAGAAGGCAGCAACTGTAATATAGTGAAGTACTTGAATAAATGTAGCAAGTTCCATTTCATCCGTTCCCATTTAATTACGCCCTCATGCAATGGCTTTAGGCACTTTAAGTTTAACAGTACACTAATGACTTAGTGGGTGGTGGTGGTGGGGGCATCATATTTCAGGGTGGTCTGTGTCACCACATGCTTCCCTTTTGGAAAAGCCTTTCAGTATTTGCAGGTAATTTCAGGTGTAAAACTGCCTCAGGATATAACCTGAAAAGCAACTTGAATGATTTAACAGCTATTCTGACGTCTGACTAAAGGAAAGCAGTTTTAGGTTTGAGCAAAATTAGGCTTTAAGCTAATACATTCATTTAAACAAACAAAAAAACATAGCATCAATGAATGAAACTGCAGGGTGGAGAACAGCAAATAAACCCACTTACACACAGTTGAAGGAAAAGTTCAATATACTGTCTGGCTGAATATTGGTTTCTCCTTCAATGTTTTCTCCTTGTGCACCTCTGGACTCGCTTTATGGAAGTCCTGTTCTCACCACCTGCACACTGTCAAAGGCACAACCTGCAATTTGAATTTCTTTGTGGGGAAGAGGATGAAATTGTAGTGAGCCAAATATGGCTGTAGGTTGTTTGTGCTCCATGTTCTCCCTAAGACGGCTCAGCACGTTACACTAGAACACAGGAATGACAGTCTGACTGGTAAACAAATTTATGGTTCACAACTAAAAAAAAAAACCTCAACAAGAATACTTCTAACCTGATGCATCATCTTTAAGCTTGGATGCAGCAAACTTTGACTGAAAGCTACAGTTTGGTTCCTCAAACGATTCCACAGGACCAATCTATCATCATCAGTGATGATGAATCAATCTAAAGGCCCGGTGTAAGTAACGTAAAGAAAAAAAAAACAATCATTTGGTTTTTGTTTTTCTGTTTTTTTTTAAATGGATGAAGTTAGTTTGGTGATAGACTGGTAGCCTGTCCCTCTCACCCCGTGACAGCCTGGATAGGCTCCATCCTTCTAGACACAACCTTGAATTGGATCAGCAGTTAAGAAAACGGAAGGATGGATGGAATAAACTATAATTTTAAAGCAAGAAAACAGATGTGAACAAAATACCTACGTTGTTCAGTTAAATAGTGTCTTATACTGCTGTCTCAGAACAGATCCCCCACCATCTGTCCTAAAAAACGAAACAAAACTAACTAAATAAGTAAAATGTGTAACAGCTACTCCAGTGAAAGCTACTGCTGGCCACTCATGACTGAAATCCATACAGAGGGAGGAAAAACTCTTTCAAAGCTCAGAACAAAGCTGGGGTTAGGTCATGCTTATGCTTTTGTCATAACAACAGGTTGACCTAATAAAGGTCATTTCAGATTTCACAAACAAAACGAGCTGTTTTTAAGTTTCTCTTGAGCAGCAAGAAACTAGAATTGATCTGCTTTTAAACGACCACCAGAACACGTTTACACAAACGTGTGTCTGCTTGATTTCTATTGAGAACAAACAACTTTCAGTTTCTTAAGTGTTTGAACTGAATTTTTGACAATATGGGGCAAAGGTGACTGAAGCTGCACTGTGGGAACTTTGTGCATAGAGAGCATGTGACTGATGACACAGTCTGTGTTTAGTCATTGAGGAAGGAATCAGGAGGAGACCATGTGATGATGAGAACAACCAGACATACCTGCAGATGTTATTTATATTTCAACAGCAAACATCACCTTGATTAATTTGCAAAGCACATATTAGTACATGCAGGTACGGACTGAATTTAACTGAAAAACCCTGAAAGGCACCGAAACTCGAAGGTTGACTTCTTATCATTACCTTAAAAGTTAAAGTGGTTTCCTTAACAATCAGTCCGTTTACTGCTTCTGTTTTAGGGGCTTGCACATGCCTGATGATAAATGTGTGAGTGTGTCACAAACACGCCAGAGGCTGTGTTTGTGTGTGCGCACGCATGCATGTGTGTGTCTGTAAAGCGAGACTTGTTCACTGGAGCCCTCTGCTTGAAGCAAGCCACTCATTATTTATGACCTGGCTTTTCTGCTCTGTTAATATGCTGTCTGCTTGTCTGAACACCAACATACAAGGGGACACACGCTCTTATAAAATGGCATCAGTTTAACTGTCATCATCAAGGGCTGTGACAACACCTCAGTGTCATTATCATGAGTGTGTGTGATTTCTAAATGAATTCAGACCTTCTGATGGCTGACTGTGTCATTTTTAAAAAATCTATTAATCAAATACATTTTACTAAGAAGAAAAACTTATTTAAACTTAGTTATTTAATTTACAATATAATCACATGAAAACGAGTTTTTACAGGACTCTGTGCATGCAAGTTAACTCTTAATGTTGCCAAGGTCAGACCATGCAATGCTCAGAGAACCTGCAAAAAACCAAGAGGTACATTTCTCTACAGCCTCAATTATCATGCTAAACTGTAAAAATCATGACAGTAAAAGTAGAAAAAGACTGAACAAGTATGGACTGCTTGAAAGGGTTTTCCAGAAGAAAGCCTCGTCTCTCTAAGAACAACATGGCGGCTTAAGTTTGCAAAACTGCATCTGAACAAACTACAAGACTTCTGGAACAATGTCCTTTGGACAGAGGATACAAAAGTGGAGATGTTTGGTGTCACATTTGATGAAAACCAAACACTGCATATCAGCAAAAATACCTCATACCAACTGTCAGGATGGCCGTGAAGGGGTGATGATTAGAGCTTGTTTTGAAGCCACAGGACCTGGGCATCTTCCAATCACCGAGTCGACCATGTGAGGCCATCTGTGTGATAGATAAAGCTTGGCCGAATTTGGGTCATCTACAACAGAATGGCTGGAAAAAGAAAAGAATCCGTGTTGCGATGGCCCACTCCAGACCTCAACCTGACAAATACTGTGACGGGACTTTAACTATTTTTCTCTATACCCTGTGATTGTGGCACCTCAGTGTACATCAATAAAGACGGGTGTTGACGACCGCCAGTTTTTGGGTTTTTCCACAGGTAGCTGCAATTTGTATTGCAATGTGTATTATCCCCTTTTATGTAAAGACTTGCGATGTACTTTCTTTTTACTGACTTTATGTCCCATATTACGAAACTGCAAGTAAAATCTAGTGACACATAATGAAGCTTCAAAGCTGTAGAAACATCATCTACTGCTATGCAGCAACACAGAATAAGCTTTGAATCAAGTAGATAAGTTTGCACTGAATATTATGATTTTATTCAGTGAAGTTGTGAGAACTGATCAGGACCCAGACTTCTGACTGTGAAAGAAAAATATAGGCAGGCCATACAAACCAACGTTGTGTTTAATATTCATTAATTTCTTTGTTTTCTTTACTTTGGCAAGTTAATATTTGATGTTTTCCCTCTTCTTTATTTACACTTTATCTACACTTTCTTCGTTCCTCACTTGTTATTTATTTTCCCTTTTCACCCTCCTTCTTATTCCCGCTGTCATCCCTCCTTTTTCTTTCTCCCTTCTGTCCCTCTTGCTCTAAAGTGCTGTTGTCCAAGGATAGGACACGCTGCAGGTGATGGAGGCAAATCATCGAGGACATAATTAAGAGGCTTACGAGGAGGAGTGTGCGTTTTACGCATCACATTTGAAATATATAAAAAAAAAAAAACTGCATGCAAACAGGCCTCACAGTTAGACAAGCGCTCATTTTCATTCACAGACAAACACACAGACACTCAGCCGTAGGGGTTTGACCTTATACAGTCGAGTTAAATACCTCTCTTGCTTCATTTGGATGTCTGAGTACACACACACACACGCACAGCCTTCCAGTGTGTTTTAAGCACCAATGAAGGACTCATCCGACATGTTCATCTAGTTCCCTCACAAATTTGAATGTAGTCTGCTCACCCGTTGGCCCTCAAAGCTTCTGTGAGGAGTTGTGTGTGTGTGTGGTGTGTTTTTGAGTGTGTGTGTGTGTAATCAGGAACGTAGCTTGATCCCCTCTGGTATGTGCTTTCGGGAGTGTTTGTCAAAGGGCAGCAGCAGAGGCTGAAAATGACAGAAAAGCTGGGCCTTTCCTCCTCTTGCTGGCGTCAGACTACATTTCATTAGCCTGACATTAAAGACTTTGTTTTATGGGACGTTAAATGTATAAAACTTAATCTTGAAACATCTACGCTGAAAAACTGTGGGGGTAAATTTTAATTGTCCACTGTGTAGTCATCACTTTATTTCATTTGTGACAAATATTTCCTGCAGAATCTCACTTCTGCTCATTCTTATATACCAACTGAGCACATGTTTTCAGAGTTTTGACACGGCTATTACTCTGGCAAGCATGATTCTCCTCTGTACTGTTAAAGGAAGGTTAGAGCCTGAGAAAAAAATCTGCTGTTAGATGTGAGTTACCGAGGTTATCAGGTATCCACCTCCCATTTCAGATGTGAGGAGAAATAACGAGTCACATTTGGTGTCTTTTGGTTAGACATGATGATTACTTTTCTTACCGTTGCCTGCAATGGTCCAGGCCTCGATTTCATTAGCTTTCCTCTTGGCCACATCTGCTAGCACCAGCTCGCCCTTATCACTGGCAACATAATGGAGGTCCTTTGAAGGTAATGCAAGAAAGAAAGAAACGTGAACGTTAATCTAAAATGAATCTAGGCTCAGATGACAATAGGGTTTTTTTTTTATTTGAGGGGTTTTGGGTGGGGGAGACGCGGCATTTTGGCGGGAGAAGGAAGAAACAGATGAAATGACAGGGGGAAAAAATGAACCGTTTGAAGCCCAACATCAGAAGGAGCACCGGTTTGGATGAAATGCCGGTTCCTCAAAAAACTTTGAAATCAGCCTGCTTGCGCCCCGCACCATCACCAACCTCCTGCACACACACGCGCACACACAATCACGCCCGCTTCCCTGGTTTTGAACTACGGAGGATGTTATCAGTCACATTTCAAAAGTGTGAGAGGAGACGAGGGACTGTTCACCTTTCAGAAACGCTGGTATTCTCTCTTTACGGAGAAACATATCCAGCTGAGCACATTACGATATCAGCCCGCGACAATATTGGAAACAGCATGTATCCTCTGTATCTCTCTGTTTGAGTCTCACATGGCCACAAAGATGGAGATAATGTAGCTAAATGATGTCTGAGGGTGGCTGATTTGAAGCCCAGCGCCGCCACATATTCATTAACAACCACACTGAGTATTACATCTGCTTCTACAAGTGAGGCAGAGGTCAATTCATTATTTATTAAATTGTGGAAAAACACAAAAATATCTATATTTTCTTTTAAGTGATGTGGTTCGAAAATGCCAGAAACAAATAAAATAAAGGAGGTGCTTCTAGCATTTTGCAAAGGGCCTCTATCCTTAGAGCCACACGTTCTGTGTCCAGGTTACAAAAACTCAATTGGTGCAGATTTATTGAAGGTTGTCCAGCCTGATACATTCAGAGAGACGTTTCTGTTGATTTGGAAGAGACGCAGCTGAGACGTTCTCATTTGCAATTTTCATCAGATTGAAGTAAAACAGTAGTTTTTTCCCCGGCATTTTTTTCTCTAAATCACACTCAGGATTGATAATGAACAAAATGAGACGTGTTTCTAAATCCTCCCATTCAAAGAGCCCGAGCTTTTCATCTTCAAGCTTACAGTTTTGTTATGCACTGAAGTTAAAAGTAGAAACTCCAAACAATAGCTGAGGTCTCAACTTTATTTTCCCTTTATGAACTGTCTGAATTTGACCAACATCCAACATTTTTGTACTGTTTTTTTAACTATATGTCACATCAGATATTCGTAATTGTCCTCTTGGTATCTAATGAAGTTAATACATTAATTACCTTTAAATACCCACTGCTTGTTATCGTTTCACTTGTTTAAACAATTAAATTAGACAATTTTTTTTTCTGGACTCTTTGTTCTTTCGGTTGGTTGGTTGTTTTATGTTATTAGGTTTTCCATTCACTGTATGAATGCTTGCTTGGACCACCTTGAAAACAGAGGCATATTTCGCAAGAGGTTTTATCTAGAAATGATAAATACTAAAAAAAAAAAGGTTTATAGTGTAGAAAGACCCTGGAAGCTCTGTATTTGGTTGTGTTTGTTCACTTTGTTTTGTCAAATTGTTTTCAGGCATTTTCTTAATTTGCATGTGTGTTAAGCTTTCAGGGACACCCAATTAATCAGACTTTTTGGATATCAAAGGCAAATACAGCATACTATAATGATCAGTCTATAGATAATTTGCATGCATTTTGCGAGTGAAGCAGCTTAGTTCATTCAATTAATTTCAAAATAAAAGGAAGAAAGCTTTATGCTTCATATCCTGCACGATGATCACTTGTTGTACATTTGTGAGGGCAGATGTTAAAGGTTGGCTTTGTTGTTTTCATGTAAAGACACTGGAAGCGTGATCATCATCACCATGTTGCTTCAGTTGTTGCATCCTGTGAATCTGGCAGCAACGCTGCTGAAAAGGCCAAATATACAAATTATACAAATGTGAGAAAATGTTAAAGTCTGCGCAGTAGTAATGGTAGAACCTCTGTAACATTCAACCTCTTGAATTGATTGAAGTGGGAGTGAATCAAACCCTCATCCTGGCACCCCACGAGGGCCGAGTGAGAGTCGCAGGGTTTCCCCGGGCTGAGTGCAGGGCCTGAGGCTCCATCAAAGGGTACAGCGTGTTAAGGAAAGTCTTCCGCCTCAGCGACATCACAGGACATCACTGCCGTGACTCAGGGCTCGCCATGGATAACCCTCAGCTGGCTAAAGCCAGCCCCCAGCTGAGTCTGCACCCGGCCCTAATACCCCCATATTGTAACCCAGCTTTTGTACCCCCAGAGGAAAGAGAGAGGGGGGTGCTGGTTTCCAAAAGAGGTGTGGAGCAGAGAGGGATTGAGGCAGACAGAGAGCGAGAGTAAAGGGGAAAGAGAGTGGGAGAGAGGTGCTGAAATTGAGGAGTATGAATGGGAACAGATTGGGTAATTATAGTGTGGTGCCTGGCCTCTGTGGCGAAGAGTTAGGAGGAAATGTGAAAATGGCCGACAACAAAATGGCCTCAAAAGAGCCTAAATCGGCTCCCAGGACTGAGGTGGCCAATTGAGCCCCTGTGAACGAGGAGACATGGCCCCTCAATTAGATATGAGTGAGGCTTCTTAATTGATAACAAACAGAGCAGCACAAGATTAAACAGACGAGGAGGGAGAGGAGGCAGTACAGTGAAATGATGGAGAGGCGCGTGAGTGAGAGAGCACAAGGAAAGGGAGAGGGTGAACAAGACGTAAAAAGACGAAAGGGAAGCAAAACTCACAACAACAAGGAGAGAGAGCGAGAGAGAGCGGGAGCGAGCGACGGGATGACAGACAGAACAGAACAATATGAACATTTGATGTTGGGGCGCTTTATTCCAGCTTAGCCCCTCATAATGCTGTCTGAATCTGAGGAAAGAGACCCAGAGAAAGACGAGTGAACAAATGCGAAACGATAGAGAGACAAACTGAGAGCTGGAGAGCGAGAAAGAGAGAGAGGAGTATCAACCCGACTAAGAAGGGATAACAATAATACTGCATATAAAACCATCAGATATTACACCTCTTATTCCCCAACGCTCAAACGCGACACTAATCTTATTTATATAAGAGCTTTAGGGGTTGCAGCGAGCCAGCTAACTGCACCGATAAAGAGGGGCGTTTTAGTGGGCCATATTTGGGGAGTAGAGGGGAGGGAGGTGGTGGATGCTAAGAGCCCGATATTGCCTGATATTTGGGTTACTTCCAAATAAATGAGGGATTAGGTTAACTGGCACACAGCAGCGCTTACAGCACATTAACTGACGGGCTCGTGTCCGTATGTTTGCAGTGTGACGTGTTGGCTTTGGACTCAGGATCGATGAGAATGAGCATACACAAAGTGCACTGCACTTTTTTTAGGCAAGCATGTGTGCACAAAAGCTTATTATGGAGTGATAACAGCATATAAACTCAGTGTCCTATGGATGTGTGGCCTTTTGCAGAGACTGCAAAATAATTCTTCCATCAGATATTTGCAGATTTTTATTTCTTCTGTAATTTTCATTGAATTTTAGGGCTTTTTCTTCTTGTTACAAACTTTACAGTTTATTCTTATAAATCAATGCCTATTTTGACATCAAACTAATAACCGAATATGAATGTATTCTTATTTACTACCCACCTTTTTCAGCTTTTAATAAAAGCAAATCAAGTGGGCGCATACGAACAACACATCACTTGAAAAGCAATGGGTTATTGGTATATTTGCAGTACACACATATTCCACTCATACATTCAAATTGCAGCATTACACGTAAAGGTCAGTTTGATCATGTGGTTTATTTCTTGTAATACCTGGCATTTGATAGCTCTGTGAATTCCAGTGATGCACCTGTGAGCCCGGAGTCAAAATGATGATGGTCATTTATACACGTCTGAAATCTCAACATGCAGGGATTAGTGAATGAGTACGGGCACAGCTTTTGCTCTTTGATTCATGGGGGTGGCATTAAATCCTGATGATTACCTCTGAAGCAGACATACTGGAAAATATCTACCTGCACCTAGTCGGCTATCCCTGGTGATAAACACACACAAATAGCTGTGAGTCCTACAAGTTCTAACTAAATAATAAAGTGCATTTTGAGCTCACGTGATTTCTGAAATGTTTAAGGACACAGTTATCCTTTACCGGCTGCCAATGAATATTCAGTTAAATAGTGAGAAGAAGCCTGGACAAAACTCCACCCACCCAATTCTACCAAAGATCGTCTAGTCATGACATATTTAAAGATGTCCCTTTAAATATGATTGAAAAATGAAACGTGAAAAGTCATTTGGTTAAGGCTATTAAAAAGACTCCTTTCATATCTAAATAGTACATTGCACTCAGGACTAAGATCAGGTTAAATTAAGTTAAAGTTTAGTAGAGGTCTAGACTACATCACAACTAATATGCAAAAATGAAACAGAGAGAACAATGGCAGAGGCTCACATACGACCTATGATACATAAGTATTCATAGTGCAGTGTGATACTGTTAATCCAGAAGATCAGTAAAGTTTAATTACAACTTTCCAATCAGACTGGTGATTAGTAACCACATTTTCTGGAAGAGACCTGATAAACATACTATATCTACTTTTCTCTAGGTGTCACGCACTTCCTAATTCCTTCAGCCGCCTATCGAAGGTTGGAGGTGTCTCAGACTTCCAGGACTGCAGCAGAATTTTTCTTGCTAATAGTGGTAATAAGGAAATGGCCTGAGCCTCACAATGATCATTCACACTGCTTAAATCATCAACCCTGAATACTGCTGCAAAAGAGGAAAGGAAAAATAGAGTTTGGTGAAAAACTCAAATAGGTGACCCAAAAAAGTCTGCACACAGAATAAACCGATAGGATAGGTTTCCTTGCTCTGTTGATATAGATATACTATAGAGCTTCCAAGCATTTTTCCTACACTTCGTCAGTAATCTCAGGAACAGTTCTACTTGCCAATCTGCAAGACTTTATTTGTTTTTATTACAACATATTCATTGGTTGTCAAATGGTTGTGATCAGATAGCCACACAACATCCAGTCATTTATGTGACCAGACTGGAAAAGCATTGGCACTTTTCTAGTCTCACTTACCTCTCAAAGCAGTTTATGCTACTAATCACACATTCGTACAGTGCTGTATTCTCCACCACTCATCCACAACCGGCTTAGAATCACCACTCATCCAAACATACATGTCTCTGGAAGAAAAAATGCACAAACTCTGCACACTGACTGGAATCAAACCAGGAACCTTCTTGCTATGAGGTGATAGTTTATTGTGTGAGCCTATGCACAGTCAAAACTTAACCTTCAGCACACCAAACTTAATATTACCAAGCAGCACATTTGCCGAGGTGCTGAAGAGGAAGAGATGTCCTTTCAGTTTTCAAACAGATCTACATGTAAATTGTTTTTTGGAAATCTTATCAATGATGTGAAAAGATGTCTTTTCACCTTTTACTTTTTAACCAAATTAGTTTTTGCTGGTGGTACAAACACATGCACACAAAAACATATTAACAACCTGACATAAAGTTTAATCCTCTGTACATGAGCGTATCCGTTTCACATTTGTTTCCTGACACATCTGCTATCCAGGAGTCTTGTGTTTGACTTCTATCTGATAGGCCTTAAGGACTTTAATTGTGCTAATTGCTTATCTGAGCAACAACAATGAGCTTACTGCCAAAGATGTGCAATTCCTCCTCCACCTACAGCACTGCCAAGCCTGGCATCAGATAGGAGAGGAAGATAGAGGGTGAACCGAAAACATGCAGCTCGCCTTACTGCTTGTGTATCTAACAAGAAAAAGTACAAGCCCTCACTGGGGAACAAAAGAGCCGGCATCAGATTTCGGCTATCACACAATTTGATTTAATTAACAAGCTACATCAAGAGCCAAAAGCACCCAGGAAGAGAAGAAGAAGAAAAAGGGGAGGTGGTGGGGGAAAAGAAAACTTGACTTGGCTGACGAATGACCTAATTGGTTACATTATCGACTCATTATCAAAGGCTAATTAGGGAGCTACTAAACAGCATCAATTATTTTTTAAAAAATGCAAACGACTCAGTAACCCCCACTACCAACTCTTCATACACCCCACCAACCTCCACCACCACCACCAGTTCCTCCTCCCCCTCAATTTAGCCCGACACAAGTGTTTCATTTTAACAAAAGGTTTCTTCTTTTGGGGAAAAAAGGCTTAGAGGGCCTCTATTGTTAGCTGGGAAACAATGGGGCGAGAGGGGGTGGGGGTCTGATGATAGAGGGGGTGTATCATGCTGAGCATTTCTAGAAGAGGTGAGCATGTTATCTGTGTGCATGTGTGTGCTCTTTACTAAGTCGACGGTGCGTTATTGAGTTCTATGGGCGAGTTTGGTAGTTAAAAAGAGTTTGGCGAAGGTGGGGGTTGCCCTCATTAACCTCCTCCACCTCGACTCGATCAGCAAACCAGCGGGTTAAAGCAACAACACAACCTAATTAGACCGAAGGACAGAGCGAGGGGTGAAATGTCAACGTCCTCCTTCTCTCTTTCGCTCTTTGTGCACAATGAGGTGCTGCTCTCTTGGTCGCTGAGGCAAAAAAGTGCTTGAAAAAGATTGTTGTGACTGAGCCTGAACTTTGTTACAGATCCAGCATGACAAGGACTTGCAATTATCTGTTAAATTTGGTGAGAATTCCCATAATGGGCCACCACAAAGGGATCCACAGATGCTTAGTAATTCTGTCTCTGAAATTTGTTTGTAAAGGAAAAAGAAAAAAGGAGAGTAAAACAGGGCAGTCAAATGATGTCCAAGAGCTTAGAAAGATGTCACCTCTGCAACATAAACACTCCCTATGCTGAATTTAAAATCAGCATAACAAACGAATCCATAAAAACAGCTCCCCCACATACATCACTTTTATATTTAGATCCATTTATCTCCATGCGTAGATTTTTTACATTTACTTTCCTCAAACAAGAAATGAGTGACCTGGCTCCACAACCATACCCATGAAATCTCGCCGAGTCCCGAGAGCCAGTGGACACTGACACAACGGTACCAGATAAAAATCACACCAGCTTCACACAATCTGGCTTCAAGGTCACGTTCTGTTTGCTGCTGTGATCCAAATCCTCTCTGTGAGGGAAATCGCTTTTTTTTTTTTTAAGAAAAAAAAGAAAAAGCCTCATTTTACCAGTTAGTAATACAGTAATCATAAATTTTGTGATTTAACCAGTCTTGTCTGTTTAGGGCAACATTACTCAAAAAGGTGTGTGGATTTTTACCAGAGATGAAGCTTATTTAGGAAGGCTTCTCTATCACTGTGAGGGCCACATTGTTTATTGTGTCCCTTATCTTTTCAAATACATGACTAATTATAGTCGCTAAAAATGGGAGCTATAATCTTGATGTTTTTAAGAAAATATGGCAGACAAATTTAGAGCAATGATAGAGGTATGTTTTACAATCATGTTTTGCAATCACATTAGTGCTTCTGACTAAAGATAGATTATCATGTCTGCATCGAATCATTTTTAAAAAAAGACGACAGAAGAAGATTGTGAAAGTACATGAAGCTTTATGGAAAATATGGCAGAGGCTTTCTGGACTGATTTTCTTGACCTCTACTTTGCTGACAGTACAGGCCGCCTTCCGCTCGGGCTGATTTGTCCTGTAACTGACTCCACCCATCAAAGCCAGTTCATACCCTTCACTGAAATGTATTATGATTACAGCTTTCTCTCCCTTCTCACTCATCTGGACACAGTTTCGTCTCTCCATCCATCATTTTTGTGTTACATTTATCATTTAGTTTTCCATCTACACCACAGCCTCCTCCCCTCTCCTCTCTCCCCCCCTCTTTCCTTTGCACTCTTTCAAGGTTCACAGGCTCGACTCCACCTTTTCAATTCGGCTTCCCAGCAGCACTACTTAGTGGGGAGGGAATTGGAACCAGTGCTATCAGTGTGATTGAGGGACCAAGAGGAGTGTGTGTATGTGTGTAAGAGGGTCTGTATTAATGTCTGGGGTGTTGGTGAAGCATGGAGCAAAGGGGGCCCCATGAAAAAGGGGGTCAAACACATAGGAGCATTTCAGCGTGGAGTGGAAGAAAGACCGAGTTAGAGCGAAGATGAGAGGAGAGGAAAAGGCTGAGCTGAGGCCGTGGAGGTTGTGAAAAGATAGAGGCCCATACTGAGATCACACCTGCTCTCTGACACGCAACACACACACACTTGTATGGGTTACAAGTCATGTGCAAATGAAAGTAACAAGGGTGCAACAGTGAATGAGCAATTATAATAGGTTTTATACCAGTGGAAGAGCTGCAGAGAAGCTCCCTATAGCGCATGAGTCAACATCTAACCCTCAGGAGTCCATCTAGAGCAGATACACCAAACATGTTTTATTTCACTAACATAATCTAGAGTAAACATGTAAAGAAGACCTGAGGAAAAGGTTGATGTACACAGATTCCAGAATGTTTTTTTACGAGACTCAAACTAAGAAAAGGCAGAAAGGCAAGCTTAAACTAACTAGTTAACAGTTATCAGAGCTCACGACTGTTTTACTGTAATGTTATGAGCGATTATGATTAAGAATTTTCAAATATTCATTGGTGTCCGTTCATTCATTTTTACGTGTTGGGTTCCTTGCACCTTAACACTTTCTTTAAAAGACAAAAAAGAAAAGATTCAGAGTTCAGAGGTATTTATAAACAAAAACAGGTATTGAATGAAGAAAAATGGAGGTAAGCATGTTACATGTCATGAACAGGGTCTCACGATACACGATCCCCAAATGATGAGATTTGCAGAAAACAGGTTAAGTCCATGCAGTGGTAATTTGGACTATAAATGCAAGAAAGAGATCTTTTAAAGATGTTTGGTACATGCTATCCCATCCTATTTTCACTGGCTTAGTTTAAATATCATATAATTTTTAAAAGCTCATGGCATATATTTTGAATTTTATACTCTAGCTCAAAGGTTTCTAAATTTCAGAGATATTATATGTGTACCGTAGTTTTTTAATCCCTGTTAGCTAAAAGCTTATGGTTCAGATTCTGCTAAACACTCAATTTCACACAGTTCTTTCTACTTTTGGATCTGCATGATGTCAGAGAGAGACAGGATATCCTTATATGGTCGTCTCAGATGCACAGCTTTGGCTGTAAGCAACCCACTTGTTGGGTAAATAGTCTGTTTGTGAGCAGCAGTCACTTTAAAGTAAGTTGGCTTGACAGGAAGATGGTCTAAAAAGAGCTATAAAACCGATCAGCAGCACCAAATGCCAGTTAAACATAAACATGGACTATTTTGAATCTTGAATCATTGGCTATTTTCATTAGTTCATTTGTTAAATTAGTTGATAATTAGTGTCCATGGAATTATAGATTTTATTTAAGAAAAAAAAAAAGGCTTTCTTGTGGATTCTGTTTTGATGTCAATAACCCTTTTTGTGACTCTTTTCCCCCTCAAGAAAGCACATAAAAGGAAATTTTCTTTCTACTCACCATGAATAAATCTCTGGCTTCTAAATCTATAGCGAGGAGGAAGGCCTTCTCGAAACGCTGGTGCCTGCAGAGAAAAAAGGAGACAGTGAAAAAGAAAGAAAGACAACACCGTGAACATGAAAGCAAAACAATCATCAATCTAAAAATACATGCTTTGAATGAAAATGTATAGTTAAATAAGTCTAAGGTACATTTACGTGCTTGCTTTGGTCTGCACGTAGACACACGCCTCAATACAGACATGCACATGCACCTCTGCATTCAACGCTGTCAATAATTGAACTGAGAATAGCGAGCTCTTTTCCTATTATCCAGAATTAAAGCTGGGAGAGAGAGCTGTATCTCCCAGTACAAAACACCTCAACTTTCCCCGTCTACAGCCGACATGAAACAAACAAACACAAGCGGAGAGAGGAGGTGCAGGAAGGGGGGGGGGCTTCCTTCATTTGATGTTGATGGAGAGAAAAAGAATGCAGGTAGGTGATAAGAGAGGAGAGGACGAGGGATGCCAAACAACGCTCCAGCTCGGCTACAGAGGAGGAAAAAGAAAGAGAGGGAGAGGGAGCGGGAGGTAATTGCAGGATGGAGAGCAGTGAGCAGCAGTGTGTGGGAACAACAGGGTCTATTTCAGTCAAACAGGCGTTTCAAAAGGCTCTCATGGCAGAAGGGAAAATGAAACAACAGTCTAAACAGGTGCATGTGTGCTCCTTTGCCTTATGAATGACTCAAAGCTGCATCAGCATGTGTGTGCAATGAAATTCAAAAGCTATTCCTGTTTTAGATTTTTTTTTAAAATAGCAATAAAGAGAAGGAACTAAGCAGTGTTAAATTGTTTCTGAAAGAGGTTTTTGGATATTATTTCTTATTCTGATTCTCCACCCTGTGCTGATAAACTGCACTAAATGTTCTGGTAATCCCTTAAAAATAGTCTGTGCATATATTTGTCTGTGCAAAGTCTTCAGAGACCTGGAACCTGATTGAGGAACGCACTCTTAATGCTTTTACTTTTTAGATGTCTATATTTTATATTTCAGGACAGCTATAGAAAACCCTGTCCTTGACCCCTTGAGGACATGCACAAAGTAAATTTCTCCCTCAGTGCATTTAATTAAGACCACAGCAACAGCACAGAGTGAGTGGTGTTACCTGAGGAGGTGGTGAAAAAAGCGGCGGGCGTATTTGCTGATTGGCTCCCTGTACTCCAGTATCACTGTATCAGAGAGAGGCACAGGTGGGGCATAAAACACACCCAGAGCTGCTTCTAGCTGGGCTACAGACAGATCAGAGAGACACACAAAATTAACAAATGCATGTGATGTTTGCATTGAAGTTAGCCAAGAAGGTTTAAGGATGTGTGTTTTTAAAGCTAACAATGTAAAATCTGTTGCTCTTCTGCACAAAAATGAGATTTATATACATCTTCTAAAAAGAGAGACAATGCCAAATCAAAGGCTCACTGACTAAAAGCCAGTAACAGCAAAACTTAACAACTAAATGACAGGAAACTAAGATTTGAAAGAATAACATCCAAAATATATAAAAATATATCAAATATATCTAAGCATTCATAAGGTACACGTCATAAAATGTACACGAAATAAAAGGTAAATCAAAAATCTTCAAGCACTGAAAGTCGACAGGTTAATTTACACTCATGAAATATGACAAGCAGCAATTTCGATTTGATAAGCATCACCAGGAAATGTAAAACCAATCAAAGCCACCTTCTCTCTCTGGGTTCAGCTCCATCCTCAGCAGGTGGTTGGTGACTGAGCTCAGGCCTCGGTAGATCTCGTCCCCCGTGGTGCTCCAGTCCATGGCCTCTAGGATGCCCAGTGCCTCTCTGACTTGACCACAACGTAGCCTCTGCTGCAGCAGCTCCCCTGGACCCATCTGTCCCCCCGTGAGAGCTCCTGTCATATTGAGGGAAGGTTGAGGGAAGGTTTGTAAGCAATAATACGAAATAATAAGTATGGGCCCTAGTCCCATACTAAAACATAAATTCAAATAAAACTACCACTGAGAAAAAGATTTAAACTCTAGGGCCAGGATTTATGCATATCTGGGAAACTGAGGTTTAATCAGGTGATGCTACATAGCATGCAATTGATTCTCCAAGTCTCTACGGAAAGGAAGATGTTTTTTTCAAAAGATTTTTCTCATTTGGCGTTATGGTGATGGTGTCTAACAAAATGGTACAAAATGTCCTGTAGGTCATTGTCAAGGCCTTACTAAATGATTCACATCATTTTCAGCAACTCCTTTATGCCCTAATGGATCCTGGGAAATAGAAGATAGATGTGATTTATTGCATTCACTCAGAACAACTTTTAAGGATCTGCAGTGAAGAAACCAACAAATATGGGAATAATTTATTCAGTATTTCCATATTTTGCTACATTTTTATACCTTTTTGTTTAGTTTCTATATTTATATTTTTTTCTAAGGTTTTGATGATAGAGCAGTATGTGATTATTGATCTTTTCCTTTCCATCTATACCCTTAACAGTTTATCCAATTTAGTGTAGTGCGGGTGCTGGAGCCTATCCCAGCTCATGATTCCCAGTCCATCACAGTACTGAATGATACAGTATATTTTCATCTTTCTGTGCTAAAAAGAGGGAAAATTCTCTTTAAGCTTTAACAGTTGGTGTGATAATGATTCTGTGACCGTGCAGAATAACCTGGAGGAGTTACTTAAGTTAAGTGAGTGTCCAGTGGATCAGTTCTGACTCTGAGGCAGCACTAGATTTGTTAGACCGGCATCGACTCGTCAATCAATTAGAGAGGAAGTGTGTTCAAGCCTTCGTGTGTACTTTGTGTGCATCAGTTTCTGTGTGTAAATGCAAAGTAAAAGCAAGCTTCTCCTCATCCTGATTTAACACTTAGCAGAGTGCATGTCAGCATATGTTCAAATAACTTGCCTAAATGTTATTGAAATATTTAGCTCTCCAATAAGAATGGAAACCTTTCCAGGGTGTAACCAGCCTCTTGTGGGGTGTGTCTGTGTGCTACAGCAAATGATATTATAACATAGAGTGACCTTTACCCCGAGCTCATTTGAGGACTGCTCTGATGGACTGTGCCTTCTGATCAGTGATGACTGATTGTGCTTTTGTTTGTGCAGACAAGGAACATGTTAAATAATGTAAGAATGGCATTTTGTACCCATAACCGCAGCAGAGGTGTCTCACTCTGTCTCTTAAAGTTCAAAGCACATATACAGGTGAAGGTGTTGAATGCCAGGGATAATTATGCTCTATTGTCACTTATTCACGAAGGTACATAGTGCAGCAGATGGAGGACTCCCTGGCTCATTCTGATCTGCGTGAGACGAGTTGGTACAGGACCATGCTCTGGCAGTAGTTTCACCTCACTTCTGAACTAATAGCCTTTTTCACATGCATGCAACATTTAACACTCTGCTGTGTATGTATTAAAGTGTATATATTTACCAAACAATTTCTGGACATGGCTAGTGGCATAATAGGTGATCACTGACAGCAGTACTGTCAATGGGCCATGCTGCAGGCAGACAAGAAAAACTCACTACTGACTCTAGTCTAATTAGTATCTGGGGGGGGGGGTATGAGCAATTAAAATGACAAGCTGGCAATTAGCAAACCACCAAATCCCCTAAAGAGTGGGCTAATGTAGCTAATACATCAGCTGAGTTGCTTGTGTGTGATTTTTGGGTACTGTATGTGTTTAACTGCATGTATGAGTCCAGGACTTGGGTGCTGACATCTGGTCTAAGCTGACGCAGACAATGGATCACACCTGTCCACACTGACTTATTTGACTGTGCACAAACAACACTGAGCAGGACAAGATCAGCACCAGCATGGAGAAACACAGAACGTAGCATAAACAGGACTAAAAAATATGTTAGACGTTGGCCTAAAACATAAAAAAACAAAACGTGTTAACTTGGAGCTATTATGTCACATAAACTCATTAGCTACTGAACTTCACATTAGCATAATCATCTAAATCAGCCAATCATATGGCAGCAAGTCAATTAATTTAGGCATTAGGAAGATTTGAAAAAAAGTTGCCTGGTCTGTTGAGTCTAGATTTCTATTGCAATATTCAGATGGTAGGGTCACACTGGCTTGAGTCAAACGTCAGTTTGTTGTTGTTGTTGGTGTAAAGGTGTGGTTGGATATTTTCTTGGCAGACTTTGGCTCCTTAGTACCAATCTAGGGGTTTCACCCAGGCACAGTATTAGGCAAATATGGATTTTTTTTAGAAGTGAGAATCAAGTAAAGCTACTGGAGTACCTACTCAAGTAAGTACTTCTGGCTACA
Source organism: Oreochromis niloticus (assembly GCF_001858045.2). NCBI lineage: Eukaryota > Metazoa > Chordata > Actinopteri > Cichliformes > Cichlidae > Oreochromis > Oreochromis niloticus. Next base: position 7,649,491 of record NC_031978.2, read on the forward strand.
GATGGCTCCATCCTCATTAATCAATGCTGGTTACTGGCAGTAGGAGTGCACTGGCTTATGAGTGGGCTTGTGTTTCATCTCTGGTTTGGTGTCAGTTCAATATAATAACCACCACACTGTGGAAACACATGCAGAACTGAGGAGAATGGGACCCATATAAAAAGTCTACGATAGGCTATGCTTCAATAAATAATAGCAAGTTTTAATTTGAAGTTTTAATCAGTTTTAAGATCAAGTTTTTGTCTCCAAGAACCGGTCAAAGAGTCCATTCTCTCTGGGAAGACAATGATGAGGTAGCTTTGGTTCGCACACATGAAACGTGCCACAAATCCTTGAGCAACAAATACAAAAAAAAAAGAAAAATCTAGCATGTGAAGTAATGTATCTGGTTCCTCTCACACCTCTGCACAGGTGGCTAATAACGGTGTGCAGTGGGTGTGAGTGTCAAAATCTATAGATAATGGCAGAAGCTCCCTATAAAACACTGGAAACGAGCGGGGGATTTCTGATGTTACGATCAAACATGTAATTTTGACAGACCATAAACCCATCTTAGAAATGATGGATAACTCTGCTCACTAATTCGCAGCAGATCAACAAACTCACTTCCATGTCACCTTGATGACCTAGTGAATTTTTTTATTGCCAATGAAAGAAGCATTAGGTGGGCTCGTTCTCCACACACAGTTACATCATTGTCCTTTAATATTTCCCTGTTTTCCCATCTGTACAAAATAAAAGAAATTGCTATTTTTTCTTGGGTGCTGTGCAGCACATTCCCCAGTCTGCCCCTCCACAGCCTGTACCAGTGCAGGCCCAGCCATGGCCAACGTGTGCCCAGATGAGATAACTCAGTGCAGGCAGGGGGTGGGGGTGGGAGGGGCACCAGGGAGGGCTGCCTCCTATGGAAAAGAGAGAACTTGGAGCTTGGCCAAGTCTTTCTTCCTAACCGCCTCCCGACTCACTCCTTCTGTCATGTAGCGGGCCTTATGAAACAAGTCAATACAGAGAAGAAGCAAACAAATGAGTTGGAGTGAAAGTCTGTGTGTGTGTGTGTGTGTACGAACAGAAGCACAGAAATAGAAGAATACACACACGTGTGAAGGGGGGGAGAATTATCATGGAGAAAAGACGTGCAGTGACTTTCTTCATCAAATACTTGGCAGACGATCAGAGGAGCGGAAGCTATTGTTGGAAGACACCCTCCTCTTTCCCTGTGCACACAGGCAAACACAGTCAAACACACACACACACACACACACACCCCTCAAACACACATTTCAAATGCACACTTCTACTACCTTCCTCCCTCCACCCTCACTCTCCTGCTTTCAAACTTCGGTAGAGAGTTGCGTGCCACTGTCACATCTTCTTTCCAAAGTCACAATTAAAGATGCTGAATATGTGTGTGTGCTTCGGAGGGTGAGGTGGCTGCTTCGTAAAAATTTTGATTGGCAAACTTTATCTGGGGACCCCGAGGGACTGCGCAGCCACTGTAAATGATTTATCGGAAAAATGCATCCCAGAATGCTCCTCGGGGGCTCGTGCCCCGGGGCGATTATTGAATGACCTCTGAGAGCGTGACTCCCGCTAACCTTCCCGCCTGTCAACAAATTAACTTCCTTCAGGAGTGGAAAGGTAAAGGGACGACCAGCTCGACAGCAGTATTCACACAGGCGGGTTCAGACACAGCGTCAGATCTAAAACAGAGCGAGAGTGTGTGAAGGGAGGAAGGCACCTTCGTTAGGAAAGGGAGGCTGTGCCTGAAGTGTTTTCTACTTTGAACCGTGTAATGTAAAATTTAAAGAAATGTGAGGGAACTTATTCTTGGCAGAAGGAGTAAGAAATACAAAGAACTCAAACAGGAAAACAGGTAAAACAGGAAAAATGGATCTCATTATCCATCTGTTTTACACATATGTTTATTCCATAACTTACGGGGAAAAAAAGTTAATCTCCATGAATTAGAAAAAGAAAAAGGTTTTGCAGTCCTATAGCTGGGACATGCATGTTTTTTTATAGCACACTTGTTGAGGCCTCAGTTACAAGACTAGAAGACCAGTTTGCAGCCCATTGGCAACCTTGGTTGCCAGGGCAAAATGTGCATTCCTCAACTAGTTACTGGAGATCATTGGGTGAAATTAATTGCAAAGAGACACAGGGTGCTGTACCAGGAATCTCCCTGTGATTGCTTTTGCTATGTTCAACCGTACCTTGCATGGAAGTCACTGACTTCTCTGCAAATACTCAAACTCACACTGTGTTTGCTTTCAAAATGAAAGTTGTGCTTTACCCCTGCAACCATATAAAAAAGTGCAACTTTTACTTTGAAGGCAAACAATCTCCATTTCCAGTTTGCGTTGCACTCTTCAGTTCCATGGCAGCTGAACATAGCTTTGTTGCCAGCTGTTTGCAGGCAAGTTGGCATCTTCTATGCAATCTATAGGTGACTGCAGCAATTTACTACTCCCCAGCTGATCAGGGAACCCGCCTTTCTCCCTAGCAACCAGTGGTTACCACGGGGGTCACTAACCAGACTCTAGGCTTCCAAGACTGAGGCCTTAAACTTTAGACTTAGGTTTATGGTCAGGGGCATGGCCATTTTGAGGAGGTTGAACCTTACAAGACGCCTCCTCTAATCAGTTTTTCTGGTGTTGGTTTGTTTTGGAGCATTTGTATTGCAATTATCTGAAACTTTTGTCTTTTTGTGCCATTAATTGTCCTAACATCCAAGAAGAATTTTAGTGCATGAGATTCTGCTATTTAATTTATATGTGTTAAGTTAGCACTAGTTAGCCAATATCCATGGTTTGTCTATATATCAAACAGTCTCAGCACACTAGCAATATGCATCTTTTATATACAGCCTTTGTTTTTTTCCTATACAAGATTCTGGTGATTGACAATAACAAAACATTCCTCATAATTTCAGAAGACCATTTTTTGTCCAATGTTATTTTACCTACCTAGTCTAAATCTCAAGGCTGCCAGTGGTCCCCCATGAAAAGCCAGTGTGAGCATATCTGTCCCCTCTGGGCCTCCATCCAAGCCAGTCGCCCATTGCAGTCCTGCCAAGCCTCCAGAACAGCGCAGGTGCTGAGCTAGTCTTAACGTGGGAGCTGAAGCTACCTCCTCTGATACGAGCGCCATATTTACAGGTGCCAAGCCCACATCAAAGCACATCAGCTCTTCCTGTCCTCCCCCTACCATGACAACAGCCCCAGCAGGGTGCCAGGCGAGGAGGGTGGCCGGCACGGGGCACGAGGCTAGGAAAGAGATCCCGCGTCGTTGGTCGTACAAGACTAAGGAGGAGTCACTTAAGCCAAGAAGCAGAGTGGTCTCAGAGGGGTGACGCGAGCAGGAGACTGGGTGAGATGACAGCGGGATTCGGGTGACTGAAAGGCGGTGCAGGCGTCCTCGTGCACATTCATACACGCAGGTATCAGCCCAGGACTCCTCTCTGAATCCCTGAGGCCCTGCAGGTAACTCCACTGTTAGTACCTGGTAGGGCTGGAGCAGGCTGAAGCGGCAGTCCAGGGGGTTGCCTTCAGTGCGGACTGAGCTTAGGACCTGAAGGAGAAAAAAGGTAGAGAGGACAAGGGAACAGCTTCAGAAATAATGGCATGAAGAGAAATTTCGAAGTTGAAGAAAAATGATCTTGTAATCTTGTTTTGCACGGCTATATCCTGGCATGTAATGTTTCCACAGGAAATGGAAGAATGTGTGAAGGATCGTGGTTGTCTGTTGATCTGAATCTACGTCTGTCTACAGACATCCCTGGTGAAGTCTTCACAGTTTGGTCTGGCAATTTCCTTTCTGAGATGGAATCCATATATGAAAATTAAGTACACATATTCACAGAGAATGATTTGTAATAATAATTTGCTTGACCCAAGATGCCTCATTTGCTGTTCAAACTTTCTGTTTACAAGAGGCAGCCAATCAGAAGACAATTGGATTTAAATCGGCACGTTTCAGACCGGACATGAACTGTAGGAGGCCACCAAGGCCCAGTATGAGGAAAGGATTATTTTAAACAGCGAATCAAGCAAAGCTACTGTAATAAAGAGCAAGAAGAGCAATGTGGAGTTTGAAATCAACATAGTCCTCCGTCCTGATACAGGCATGCCAGCATGCTGAAACAAGATTTGAAGGATGATGTCTTCTTTCAGTGTCAAGGAACAAAAACATTACTGTAAACTTTAGGGGAAGAGGATGGAAAAAATACTTCCTGCAATTACAATCATGTCTCTGCATCTAGATCAAGTGTATTTTAAAAAATGTTTTTATTAGTCTGTATTCGTCATCATAGATCTTGTAATTTCTGTTGTTGTTTTAACATGCTCTTCAACTTGAAACCTGTTTTGTGCTGCAGCTGTTATTGAACTAACCTGTTTTGGAATAAAACGGCGGAGACAAAGACAGAACACGTGAGAGAAAGACAGAAATGAGTCATGCCGTGGCAGCAGCCCCAAACCCCCTGGAGATGGAAGAAATGGAGCCTTCCATATTGCTCATAAACACCCAGCTGTCAATCAAGACAGCTAATGATAAGAGCTCTATTTTAACTCAAGGTCAACATCATCTTCTCCCTAAGCATGCCATGGCTTGGCACATAATGATAAACAACCTCCTCTGTTTACCTGTGTGAGGAGCCAAGAGCTCAGCAATAGACATGGCAAATGACAAGAAAAGGAGCCCTTTTCACTGGATACATGAAGAAATCTTGAATTTTTTTGACCAATGGTCAAATGCAAAACGTAGATTATTTCTGCCTGGCCTACAACCAGTTTGCGTGGGTCCTGCTATGCAAACAAGCACTGACATTGAGGGAGACAGGCCGTGTCACGGGTGGTAGTGTCGATAAACACCCACAAGAAACCTGGAACAGTACGTGGATGACAGGAGAACACAGGCTGTACTGAACATCAGTCCAACAGTTACACAGTCACTAAAAGAGCTTTTTAGGAAGGATTTCACCTTACCAAAGCCTCTATCAGAGCCCTGCATTGACCGTGGCAGCTTTGGCTAAATGAGCCCATTTCTTTTCGCCGTGTAGACAGAAAGAAGGATCGGCTGCCTGCCTGCCTGCCTTCCTTTCCTTTTGCAAAGCTGCTCGGCCCAGTTTTTTGGCAGGCATTGCCAAAAAGGGACTTAGAGGGAGGAAGGCAGGGTTTTTTTTGCCTGCCCATGGTCTACAGCAGGAGAGAAGCAGATGACTGTCCTCCTGAAAGCTTTTTTTCCTCCCTATAATCCCCCAGAGCTAGCTCCTGCTGCACCCCAGGGGGTGGATGCTGCGTGTGAATGTGTGTGTTTATTTGAAGCAGCAGGGTAGAGGGGCTCAATTCATGTAAAAGGTGGTGTATCCTGGGGCTGGTGCAGTTCTCTGGATAGCTTAATTTCTGCAAAGTGACACATGCGTGAAAATAAACTAGCACACAAATGCATAGCAGGTGAGGGTCCATCGTATTCACCCTACAGAACACTGGACTCATAAGACCTACCTCAGTGCCACAAACCGTGACACCCCCCACCCCTCAACCACATCTCATCCTTTCAGCTTTTCATCGCATGCCCGGCTTGCTAGTGCCCGCTGCCTGCTGTGAGCCTGCATGCCACCATGGCACCATCGGGGGGTTGAGGTGCAGCTGACTCAGCTCTGTTTCACCTGACAGATGACCCTCCAAGAACAGGGATCAGAGGGCAGAGGCAGCTAAAGTTCTGAGCCAACAAATAAATACTACATGGATGGTTTCAACCTGCAGCAGCCAATATTTACAGGATTTTTAAAAATGTACAATATGCACAAAAAACATATATGACGTGAGAAAACAACAGCATGTTCAACCCAATTTGGGATTTTCATAACACAGCTGATGATCATTGCTTTATTACACTCTCAGCCCCTCTATAAATATTTCTGACCAACATTATTCACAGTTTAAATATTAAACCAACTTTAGCACCATTGCACATAATATTCATCATCTAATCCTGCTCTGTGGCACATTTAATTCAGAACTGGTATCAAGAAAGTAAAGGAAAAAGATTAAAGTCACTAGAAAAGTGGATTATGGAAGTCAGAATCCAGGCTACTGAACTGACTAGTGTTTCAATAGAGACAGTGACTGTGAAAAGTCCCTGAGTCCATCAATCCATGAGTGGCTGCAGGTCATAATCCCATAACCCCCCTCACCAATAAAAATATTCAAGTTATTTAAGACAGTAGTCCCCAACCTTTTTTGTGCCACGGACCGGTTTATGTCCGACAATATTTTCCAAGGACCGCCCTTTAAGGTGTCGCGGATAAATACAACAAAATAAAACCAGTAACGGTACCAAAAAAAAAAGAAGATTTATTCATAACACACGGGAAAATCCCCAGGGAAACCGAGTTAGCGATTAAAAAAAATAACACTAGTGTTAAAAAAAATAACACTAAAAACTGTTAGAAACCCTGAAAACCATGAATTTCACTCCCAAGCGTCAACTCTCATGGCCCAATACCAAACGACTCACGGACCGGTACCAGGCCGTGGCCCGGGGGTTGGGGACTGCTGATTTAAGAAGTTCAAAAAACACAAAGATCGAGAAGAAGTGACAATCCTGAACAGTTGACTGCTGAAGTGAGCAGATGATGGCTCCATTAAACTGTAGGAGGTGATTTGCTGCCACAGTGTGAGCCCACTATTCCCCTAAGATACAAAGATGCTCTAAGTTTAGGTTCATCACACGATCACGGTCTCTCTATTTGAGTGGTCTCATCCATTTTCCCAATCTTAATGTCATGCATATGCTACGACCTCAAACCAGTTGGACACCTCAAGGAGATTTTTGGCTGATTTGTTGAGAGTGCATCATTGGTACATTCATCAAAACATCAAGGGTGTAGCATCTCTTGGAAGAGTGGTCTTCCATCCCTGTTTGGTTATATATATCTGTCACTCTTTTGTATTTCATCTGGTTACAATGAGTATTCTCATACTCTGGAGTGCCGTCATTTCACCATTTCACTTTTTTATGCATTGACCTTTGTATTTAACTATGTTGTATTTACTGCCCTTAAGTATAATAGTACAACATGCGTCAAATATTTTAGTGGATGCATTTGCTAGTGCTAAAAGCGACATTCAGTGCCAGAAGCATCCACACTCCTACAGCCAGTGTAGTTGCATTGTAACTCCAGGTCATCTTTAAGTCGAAGGTACGCTTCATATTCCTTCATCTGGACTGAGCAAAGTCAAGCAAAATGTCCCTGAAGGCAACACAACTGATTAGGAGATTTAAGAAAATTCAAGACTTGCAGGATTATGGAGGTTTCTGCCTTTCAGGGCCAAAATATAATCTTGAAATGCTAACATTACTCTAAAGACCAGAAAGGAAGAAAGACAAACGATAAAACTGTTTACCTGCAGTTGGCTGTGTGATCTTTACAATAAGATGTAGGTGATGTGTTACTCTTTAGATTTTAGACAGACTTAGCATAGCACAGTAAATATTTACAAATCACTGGGACTTAATCTCATCATTTACAAAGCCAAATCTAACTACTTTCTTATTTTTAAAGCACCCCTTTTCACCTCTTTTAACAAGCTGCTACAATTTATGCCCTTAAACAACAATCAACCTGTAAAAAAGGTGTAGAGATGTGTCGTAATGTGTCCAGAAAAGCAAAGCTTTGTTTGCCTGTGAACTCTTCAGAGTATATTGTGGCATGTGAATGTACAGCATTCCCTGATTCTGGGAGCATAAAATAAAAAATGATGAATCAGGTCAAGAATGAGAGTGAGCAAGTGAGTGAACAGATGTGAAAAAGAGAGACAGAGAAAAAGGGATGCAGACAGAAATATGCAGTAAAGATGATGAGAAAGAGTGGAAATGGAAAAGAATAAAGAGAGGAGAAAGATGCAAAGAGAGCAGAGACAGGGAGAGAGGGAGACAGAGAGAGAGAAAGAAAGACTTCTAGTAAGTAGCTTTCTCCTGGTTATTGGTTTCAGTGACTGGTCAAAACTATTCTTCTCCATTCTTCTCCTCTCTCTCTCTCACCGGCACCTTTTTTCCCCTTCCATGGCGTGAAAGATAAAGCGGACGGGCCCAACTGTGTGGCTGGCCCTTGTTCACAGCAGTGGCCTTTTGAAGCCAATTTTCCAGCTCACGGAGCAGAGAAAGACAGGGAGAGACGGATAGAGAGAGACGGAGGGACTTGGAGGAGAGTCGAGGGATGAGGGGTGTTTGGGGAGGCGGAGGGGGGATAGCTGGGTGGGACTGGGGAAGTTTTAGGTATGTGATTTGGGGTTAGAGTTGAAGTACTGATGTGAGAAAATGCACAGGCACAGCGGGATTACGAACCAAAATATTCCTCATACCTTCCCCGGCTGAAAATAACGGAGGGAATATCATTCACTGGACGCAAAACTGTACCAGCAGTGCTTCCAGTGTGATGTTTAAAAAGCAGCGGAGCTTGGGGGTAAATCGACACTTTGGATTCAGCGCCAGACCCTTTCATGGTACAAATTATTTTGCAGTGCATTTCTGAAAAGTGCTTTCTGAAACATGTGCTTTAATTCTTCATATTAAGACTGCAGCTTTTAATGTTTAAGGAGCAAGTCTTGCCAGCAATCTTGCTTCAAAAGCACCCTTACTCTTCATCACAGTGTTCTTGAAGTGAAGAATAAATAAAATATAGATTAGAAATTATTTAATTTCTATGAATTTTTTTTTTGCTGTACTCTTAAGTCAAAAAATAATTAAAAGACAGCACAAATCAACAAACAAATGCAGATCAAACAACTACAGACTGTTTGGTGACAGATAACAGGATAGACACACTGTTAAAAAAAAGTGTTTGCAAACAACCGGGAAAAAAAAGCAAAAGCAAACAAAACATTCATCTCACTTCATTTAAGATTATTAAATTCCAGGAAATGGCTGGTTTATGTGTGTTTGTTTGGAGGGGGAGGGTGTATAAAGCATGAAGGAAGGATCATTAAAAATGTTAACTGGCTCCTGCATAAAAACCAACTGTGTATGTTTTCCTCTCTTTACCCCCCCCCCCCCCCCACGTTCCGTGGCTCCACTTATCAGCATGAGGAGGGAGGAGGTGGCGAGGGGGGTATACGAATTAAGACCACATAGGGAAAGAAATCAGACTTTTTTAAATGCCGAGAGACTGGCTAGAAAATTGGCTTAGTGCGGCAGATAGCGAACTGAACAAAAGGAACATATATATGAGCTTGAAGTGATTGAAGTAGCTGGCGTCGCCCGATGTGTGCCCAGCATTTGATTCCCGCTACGGCTCTTACATAAACTGCTCGCTTAATTTCACACCGCGCATCTGAAAAATGACAACAAACGCTTTCATTAGAGAGCGATGGCGCAGCCCCATGAAGAGACTTTAATGTTCTTGAAGCGAGGAGGAAGGAAGGAGGAGAAGGATGAGAGGAGGGGGGTGTTGAAGGAGACACAGAGACTAAACTAGGTGAAGGAGTGTGATAAATGTGGCGAGCGTTCCAAAAACAAGAAGAAAAACCAGCAAACAGCATCTGCTTTGATTATTTCAATATTCATGTACCCCCCCCCCTCTCCAATTCCTCCCTCTTTCTCTGCTGCGTGAATTTGTTTTCCTAGCATGCGATTGGTAACGCTCATCTTTCCTCCTTCTCCCTTCTCTCTTTGGTGTGGCGAATATTTTGCATATGCTTACTGAGGTACACGTACCGGGGTTAGAGTTAAGCCCGGTTTGGTAATTTGGGATCTTTCATCTGCTTTCGGCACGAGGCCAATCCTACACTGACACAGAATCGGGTCATGGGTAGGGTTTTTGCCATAGGCCACGAGGATGTGCGTTTCAGCCCGTGCGTGAATGTGTGGGCGTTCTCCTTCACGCTGTACCACAGCTTAGCTCTCTTGCTTATTTCATATGGTGATGCATGAAGGTGCAACACAGAGGTACCACCCTTGAGGTGACTAACACACCATCCCCAATCCCATCCAGGATAACGCAGGTCTCTCCTCAAATTCAGCAGCTTTGTTGCCCCTTTTTCCCTCGCTGGTGTCTGGTGAGTGTGTCTGCGAGCCTCCCTGTGTGTGAAACTATAAAAATATATGGGAGGACTTTGTGTTACTGACACTGGGGGCTTCAAATAAAGACTGAAAAGTATTTTATAAGTATTTACTATATTTCATTATGTGTTCATGTAACTAAAATTCAACTTGGCTTGTCCTCTAAAAATTCCTAGTTCAATAATGAGAGCATCCATCCTTGCCAAACCATCAGCTACCATTATACAAAATCTATCGTGAACACTTAGGAAGTATGAGGATTTCTGCACTGATTAATCAATCTTCATCTAAGTCATGAACAGATGGACTTAATCAATCACACTTTAGGCTTTAAGAAAACATGAATGTCTTTGCAACTTATTTCAAAGCTACTTGTAGCCAGGTAATTTAAATAAGGAGTTAAGGTAAAAGACATATGTGGTTTGTAGAGGTGAACAGATTCTTTTATAGAGAGATTCTAGGTGCAGCTAATTGGTGTCAGGTGTCAGGGTGGGGGTCTCAGGATCACATCTCCGATTTGATTCTGTTGGCTTTGTTTGGTGACTTCCAGCTTACACCTGATTGGTTTGCTGGTGGTGAAGTGGCGGGGATGACAATTAGCACCTCAAGTCTGAAGTGAGGGAGGGCTGTAGGTGCTCTCTGCAGATTGGGAGCAGTTGTTGCTTCAAGTGGAGGATGTTAAGCATCTATTCCTAAGTGGGGGAAGAGTACTGAGGTTTTGCAAACACATGACCACTAACCATGTGATCTTAGTTTGTCCATCATTTTGGGTATGTGACAATCATGGTAGGGTCAAATGACTAAGCTCCTAATCACACAGGCCTAGAAACTGGTCAGTGACTCTCTGGCAACCACTGGTGACTAGGGAAAAATGTGTACTCCTCAGCCAGTCAGGAAAAATCTCCTTGCAATTTCTTTGGTTGCTATTGCTGCATTTGCCTGTAGTTTGCATGGGAGATTCTGCTTTGTCTACAACCACTTGTTTACTCTCTGACAGGCAGTGAAACTGTGACACAAACAATCTGCCTTCAAAGTAAAAGTTGTGTCTTGGCATTGCAAACATTTTCTGGTTTGCATCGCCCTTTCCAAGTAGTCAGCAAATGTTTGCACATACGTCGATATCCTGCGTGCAAAGCACAGGAAGCCGCTGCAATCTGTTAGCAACCAAAGCAATAAAAACAATGTTTTTCTCAGCACTGTTTGCAACAGCCAGCAACCTCCAGGAACCATTCGCCAACCAGTTGTGGGATATACATTTCACGCTCATGACCAGTGATTGTATCAGATCCAATATGTTGGACAACTATAGCAAGACTCTATAACAGGAGACTGAAATATGGATTGTCTGCAGCAGTGCGGCTGCTGCACCAATCTATTGTAGTGAAGAGAGCTGAGAGAGAAGGTGAAGGTGTAGATTTTCTGTTTGTTCCCACCCTTACACAGGGTCATGTGCTGTGGGCAGTGACTGAAAGATGAGACAGCATATAAAAGCGCACACAGCTTTAGATTTTGCACCAGGAGCTTGTTCTTTCAGGAGGAACTCAGAATATAACTGTGACCACAGGTCAAAACAAACCAGCTAAATGCCTCCTAGGTGAGGTGGATTGTGAGTGATGTCACTGCTCAAATCCGCCAGCCATGTCAATCTCAGTCATCAATTAAGATGCTTGAATTGCTCCACATGGAGTAGGAGCTTTCTTCCCAAGAAAACGATGGGAGTAATCATTTTCTGCAAATGTATTCACACACAAGCCTGATATACCCACAGTAACCTCAAAAGCAACCAAGACCAATTCATTAACCCTCTCCAAACCAGTAAAACATTGGAATGAGCAAAGACCATTACCGCTCTGGTTTCCCTGTAGGTAAATGTTTTCATTCCACAACCTTTTCCCCTGTTTTAATGAATACAGGGTTTGTTCGACTGCTTACATGTGGTGTTTATTGGAACCTTTATTAAGGTCTTAAAATCCAAACAAGACATTTAAAGTTTTGAGCTGTTTCACTAAACCTTTATCATAGAATTTTGACAAGTAGTATTAGGAAATGCACAGGTGGAAATTACTCATTATCCCTGTGTTTAATGTAGCCATCATAAGTATACCTGTGCTATGCTCTGTGTGTGTGTGCATGTATACCTTCAGGCCTTCAGCAGGTGAGCAGCTGATCAGGACAAGGTTATTCCTGTGTGTATCTGTGGGAGTCCAGGGCCATAGCTCCTCACTGGACTCATCCTGGTTCCACCAGCAGAGCACCACATCCTGGACACTGTTGAGACCTACATGTCTGTGAAGCCTACGACCACACCCGCCCAACTCCACACACACCACCTGGACACAAAAATACAAAATTGTGAAAATGGGCAATTAAAATAGTAGGAAGACAGAGATTCTTGGAGTTAGAACATATTTTATGAAGAATGGGAAAGATATGCGAGTATCTCAGTGTTTCGCTCATTTGGATTCACCTTCCTGGCCTGTTTTAAAACCCGAGGGCTCTGACACTTTCACGGCTGGAGCCCCTGGTGCCTCTGCTGTCCTTCCCCCATCCTGTTTTTGTTGATGTCTAAGGTTGTTTTTTCATCTTCCATTATTAATGTCTGTGTGCGTTTTGTTCTGTCGGGCTTGTTGTTTTAGTGATGTGCATATTTTTTGGGAAGGTCCGCCACGCTCTACGGGCCACAACAAAGAGACGCACAGTAATGAGCTCTCGTGGCGCTTGGGGGGTGGGCGGGTTACACACATTCACACAGACACACAAGTAGACACACATACATAAATATGTGCATGTATGTATACAATCATTGATTTATAAAGTAAACAAACACTCTCGGATAGACACACAAAGTGCAGGCACACACGCACACACAGCCCCATATTCATACAAACCTCTCATACATTCTTTATCTCCAGCCATACTCACGAACACAAGGAACCAGAGTCAATGGCTAATACGCACACATTAAGAGACACACACACATCCATGACCTCTGTCACTCTGCAGAAGAATGGCCAAAACCTGATAGGTAGAGAGAGGACAGAGGTGAAGGAGGCAAAAGAGAGAGGAATAAATGGTGATAATGAATTAAAAAAGCTGATTGTTTGGGTTTGGAGAGAGGGTTAAGAAAGGCAAGTGAGGTGAAAGCTGTTGTCATGCACTATAGCTTCGGGGAAATGAGAATTGAGGAATAAAATACAAGCTTGAATTAATGAATGAGTGAAGGACGAAACAAAAAAGTGCACATGAAGAGGTTAAAAAGAAATCCAGATTAATTAGATCAGTATCAGTAATAGATCAATGAGAGGTTTGTGCCAAAATAAATGTTTGAAACCTAGGAAAAGAGCAGTTGTAACATCAAAATCCCCCTAAAAGGGCATCAGCAGGAATTTGGGAATATGTCTTTAGAAAATCAATTACTAAAAACATGTCTCAACAAAACAAAATGGTCTAAAAGTCCCAGAACATGCAGAAATTAGTAATTCAACAAGCTGTACTGTATGAGTGGAGCAGATTTGAGAGTCAGTGGTCCATGTCTGCCCTCCTTGCCCCCTCGGGGGGGAAATTTGCTTTGGACACAGAATACGCCTGAAAATGATGGAGCTACATCCGATGATAAAGGGAACAAAGAGTTGCCCCAAACAGCTGAACGGGAGATCACTGACAGATTAGAAATGGAAAAGAAAAAATAAAATCTGAAAATCACTGGGTTAATAACACACTCTATCTCTACCCCCCGTATGTCCCCTCCATCCCTACCCATCTCTTCGCTCTTCTAGGTTTTTTTTTCTGCTGGCGTTTGCTGGTCAGCAATAATCAAAAACCACTTTCTGTGGGCCGGATTAGTTTAGCCCCCCCCCCCCTCAACGCCCCCTACTCTCCCTTCTCCAGCTTAGCCCACTGGACCAGGGCGGCGTGTACGCGTGTGCATGTGTGTTGTAGGGGATGGGCAGCTGGGCATGTGTGTACACATGTGTGTACTGGTCGCAGGTTGCATGCATGCATGTGCACATGCATTGACAGAGGTGTGTTGGATGTACAATATGGAGTGGTGGGGGTGATGCAGGGGGGTGTCTTATCAGGACTGTGCTTCTGGAGACAGACGCACAGCAGCAACGATTGCTTTTACACACACACACACACACACACACACACACACACACCCCTTAACAAAAGGGCCTGGCAGTAATGTGATAATGCCAGGGTTAGCAGTTAGCCAGCTAGCAAAAGAGGACAGAGTGTAGTTTTGTTTTGTGGGAAGAACCGGCCCGCACATAATCAGGCATATTACTAACGGCTAAAAAACCCCCCCCAAAAAAAACCCCTCCAGATCAGAGGGAGCCCAATACACACCTGAATGGAGAATAATAGACAGGAACAGGGAAGTCGCAGAGCCAGAGTCAAACTGGGAACATGTGAGATATAAAGGCTACATTCTCATGATAAAATATATATATTGTATTGATGTAATAGTAAACTGAACCAGTTTGAGAAATATTTATGACTTTTAATCCATTTCCCACCCTTATTTTCTTGAAGTGTTTCTCTGAAAACAATTTTTCCATTTGACTGGTCTCATATGTGCTGATTCATGTCATGTGTACAAATTGAATATTTTCCTCTTTTAAAGCATGAAAAGAGCAGTTGGTGGTGGTGTGAATCATTTCATCGTTTACATCACAGACCACAGTTGGAGGCCTACATGGGACTTCAACTGCTTTAGTCTAATTGCCTTATTAATTGTCATTAGAAACTGTGTTAGGTTTAGGTAGTAAGAGGTTTTTTGCTAGGTTCAGGATATAAAAGAACTACTTGTTTAGGTTTTATAAACTTCTCAGGTTTACAGAAACATTTTAGTTTGGCTTCAAACACAACTCCATTTTATTGGTTGCAGGGTGACACAGGTTACAGTCTGGATAAAATACATGCAAAAGACATGAAACATACTTCCCACTGAAATGCATTGCATTCAAATTCATTCTAACTTCACAAAAATGAAAGAATTTGTGTTCGTGAACACATGAACAGATTTCTTTTTTGTAACTACTTCACATTTTGCCACAAGACCGAGCGGTCAACCTTATATTTAAGAAAATGTGATGAGAAAAATATTGGATTAATGGTTTATTATTTACAGCCATTTAAATAAGATTCAATTTTCACATCTTTGTCAAAATCCATAGCGATGGTCGACAGATTACAAAAATCATGCCACTGTCCATATACATTGAGACCTGACTGGAGGAAACTATTCTTAGTGGACTTACCAAGGCAGAGTTGGTAATTTATCTAGCTGTCACAGGGAGAAGGTCAATAACAAATCAAGGACCCAGCAGGCTCTGACCGAGCTTCAACATGTTTTTTTCTTTCCTAGCAGCATTTTCATAGTTATTTTTAATGGCATTTCCTCTCTGGTGTCCACTGAAAGGACATGTAACTGTTTTACTTAATCTCAACAAGAAAAAGTACCCTACCGAATGTGAAAATGATCCAAGAAAACACTCTGGAAGTGTTTCCCAAGCAGCGGGATACATTGAGTGCACTTTTTCTTTTTGGCCTCTGTTTTATTTTTATTTTTTTAAACACTTCTCTCTCTCCTTTTGCAGTCATCAACCTAAACACACACAGGCTTAAGCACACACATTTCTCCATCAATGTGTTCTACTGTACCTTGATTTCAGAGGGTGAGAGTTTGTCTGTTCGCCTGCCAGTCTCTGGGGAGTTCTGGGTCTTTTTGTTCAGGTAGACTGCCACCACTTGGCTCTGCTCCAGGAAGGACAGCAGAATCAGCCTATCGCTCAGCACCGCTGGTAAAGACATCGTCACACGAAATGTCATCATTCAAAACAGAACAAAAAAACCCACCACAACTGTACACTATTGAGGAGAACCAGATTATTAGAGCACAATTACAGCTTTTACTTGTAAACACATGAGAAAAATGTGGAATAATTTAGTAGCAAATCTGCATGTTATGATTCATCAAGTTTTTTTTCATTGTAAATCTACAAAGTCTGCGATAGCTTCATTAAGATTCATCACTAATCACTGACAGCTGGACACATTAAGTAATAAAGACTGGGCTTCTTATGTGGAAAATATCCAGGCCTATCCTGTTAGCTTCCACACTGTTAACTCTGCAACCTGCACAGCGTCCTGGAGATCCTTTCTAAACATTATGCTCTCCTTTACACCTTAATTAAGCTTATCACCCTTCATTGGTTTCCATTAGTTTTGAGCATCTGTCTCACATCTTGTCAATAATTCTTCTTTCCTACTCTTTCCTTTTCACCTAGTCTACTCCTTTCCTATCTCCAGCTTCCTGTATCCCCTCCTCCTCTGTATCTCTTCCCCTCCTGTCAGTGCACTGGAAGCTCTAAGGCCTTTTTGTGGTAGAAGAACACACTTGATCCTGTTCAACTCTTCAGGAGCTGCATGGAAACGCTGATTAGCAATTAAGCCCCCCTCTCCTTCAAATTAATCTGTTTATGAAACCAATTAAATGGAAAGGGTGGGGGTGGGGGGGTTGTTACACATGCAGGATATCTGCTGCTTTGAGTTGAACGAGTAAGGCTGCACCCCGAGATTCAGAAATCTAACCAGCAATTAATCATGGTATGTGTGTATTTATAAACATAGGGTATTGGTACGATTACACGTCAAATTATCCTGTTGTGTGAAAATTTCAAATTAATATGCAAATATTCACGTGCGAAGAGAAATGCAGAAAAACTAGCATTTTAAATCAGGTCAACTGAGTCAGGTTGTCCCCATGTTGAAGTTGGATTATAAAGCATTCGTAACTAAAACTGGTTCAAGGCTTAAACCATTAAAAAACAAAACAAAACAAAAAAAATCCAGCCATTAACGATGCCTTAGCTTTACAAAACAACATTTAATGCAGTAGTAAGCGTCTTTGTAATAGATTACAGACAAATCGAGTTAAATGCAGTTTAGTATTGATCTCGATGGGTGTCTATAAACGGGATTAAGATTAATCCCATTCATTTCCAAATGAAGGAAGGGATGTGAACCCAGGCTGTGGCCCAATCTGGGACCAGGTGGCTGATTTGGCATTAAGAACTAGACCTTCATGACCCACCCGTGAACACCCCAGACGCACACACATTTTATACACATTCAAATCTACCATCGCAGACACATGCACGGATAGCTACAAATACATTCATACAGACAAGCCTGCAACCACAGTTTATGCATGCATTTCTACACTCAGTAACACATGTAGAAATGCATTCACGCCCACATGCATACAGCAAAGCTAACACATGGCCTCACCGAACATACTTAGACAAAATGCACACACACACACAAACACACAGTCCCCTAAATCCATTTAATGCCATCTCCTCAGCAGCATGTTGACATAAGAGGCCAATGGGCTTAACCAAAGCACATTTAAACAGTGGTAAATGAAACCGGCTATGAAAAATCACTTAAGGATGCTTAATCGTGGAGCATATGCGCAGCTTGGCCCAGCCATCGGCCAAAGGAAGCTGCTAATACTTTGATGGTGTAAAATGTTTGTAATCTGCAGCTCTTTATGATGCAATCAGAGCTCATGGTAGGAACACTGTCGTAACCAGCATTCAGGATGCAAAGTTTAACAAAGGAGTGCGAGCAAGCTTTGTTGCTTTGTGAAATAAAAACAGACCCGGATGCAGCTGCTTCAAGTACCAAACCTCACATTTAGCTGAAACCATGCAAATCAAAGGGATTTTCGTTTGCATGCGAACACCAAAAAGCTTTTTTTCTCTCCATTTAGAAAGTTGTCCAATCCCGTGCAGACAATGAAAATGAATTCTTTGGCATTAGACAGCGGCTTAGAGTTTAATTTAAGATTTGACTACAGCTGCAATATTTAGCCAATTAATTGCTTGAGTAAAAGAAAATGAAGGAAAAGTATTTTCATAATTGTCAAGCAAAATGCCAAATATTTGCTGGTTTCAGTTTCTCACAATATGAGGATTTCCTGTCTAATACATGACAGAAAATCATACACTTTGGGCTGTAAAAGGCTGGCTGCAGGAAGTTATGGTTTACTTTTAATGCGTTAAACAATTAAAACGATGAAGAAAATAATATTCACTTTAACTGATGGTGAAAAAACTATCAATATGAGCAGCAATTTAAGTAAGTTTTCAACTTATCTGACATGGCAGTAATTTAGATATTAAAAAAAAATCTAACACACTTTTACCTCACATATGTCCTTACACAACAAAAAAACAAAACAAAACAAAACAAAAAAAACACACAGACACACGCATATAGGAATTAAAACTGTAATTGTAAACTGTTTCAGTAACTGTACATTGTAAGTATTAGATGGTGTGATCCACTAAGGCTCTCAACTCTAATTGTCTCAGGCTAATTTAACAAGTGGCAGATGTGAGAACCTCTAACCTACTGCACCACCCTGAAAACACGCGCGCACACACACACACACACACACACACACAATCCCCGGAACCCACCCTCTCACAACCATTACTCTAATAATTAGTGCCTCTGAGGCTTTGAATGGAGCGCAGCGGGAGATGAGTTAGTGTGTGTGTACCTGTGTGTGTGTGTGTGTGTGTGTGTGTGTGTGTGTGTGTGTGTGTGTGTGTGTGTAAATGTGAGTGGACATACAGAAAGTGTTTGTTTGTCTATAAGAGGGTAAAAAAATAAAAAATGAAAAATCTGTAATTGCAAATGTATGCATATGGGGACAAGTGTGTGTATGTCTGTATGCCAGTGTGTGTGTGTGTGTGTTCATGTGTGCGTGTACTATGGGGGCTTTATCAAGTGTCTGGAGACCCCGGGCGGAAGTGGGGAGGGCGGTGTTATGAACAAATAATTGATACAGAAAGAAAGAAATAATTAGCAGATTTGGGCCGGTGTCCACAGCCCCTTATTCTCTCCTGCCAGGTCTGCAGAGCGAGGGAGCGCAGCGCGAGGGGGGCGGTACTCCCTGGAGGAACGCGCGATGGAGGGAAAAACACTGATGGATGCTCTTAAGGGAAGGCCCCTGGACACACACAGCACAAAAGGATTTGCCCGCAATTAGCTAGCAGAGTCGCCTTGCTCACCTGTGGCACCTGTTATGTGTGTCTGAGTTGGCGCGTGTGGCGCGAGAGAGTGTTTGCGTGACAGAGTGGCGAGGAAAGGGTAGCCGGTAGATGCATGTGGGGTGAGCAGGTGTAACCGCGGCGTCTGTGCCGCCGCTGTAAGAGAAAGTGCGAGGTATAGACGTCATTGTGGTTTTTATAAAACTGAACATTTAAATGCTAATGCGTCCACATTTGTTTGTTTGTTTGTTTGTTTGTTGCTGTGGGCAGAGAGAGGTAGCCGGGCATGATGTTTGTGTCCGTAAATCTGCTTAAAGCACAGTGAACCTCTGGAATATTTAAATCACCTAAAAAACAGAATTTCTTTCAGTAAATTCAAAAATAAAAACAATACACTAGAAAGCCCTTTGTTTACAGCTATAATGGGCATGCCGGTTGCAACAGCACTAATTAACATCAGCAGCACCAAAGTAACCAGTACGACAGTCAAAAATGTCTTATGATGTTTATTGTACACTAGAGGCTCTTTGAATGTCTTGGACCAGCTGATCAGGGCTGTCAAACCCAGTAGCACTAAGGGCCACTAATTAAGGGCCACAAATATATATAGCATTGAAACGCTTTAATTTAATGTAAAATGCATGTTCCACATAGCCTAAAAACCTCCAGTCAACACAAACGCTGCTCATCTTTCATGCCGTTTGGTCAAGCAAAGAAACTTCTTATTATACCTTTACAATAAAGCATATGACATACATCCAACTGTTCTTGCTTTAAATACCTGAAACATACAGCTACAATCACTGGACTAAAAAAAACAAATAAGTGTCAAACTCATTTTAATTTGAGAGCCACATGAAACCAGTAAGATTATTCACTTCTAAGCTATAATAAAAAAGAAACCTCTCCAAATTGCTCCCCTTTAATTTAGTGTAAAGGAGTTTATCTACTCATTCAATATACCATCCATTTATAAAACTAATGAGCCTGAGATGTCTTAAGAAAATGAAGTGTAATTTTAGCAATACCTCAGTAAGTCTGGGGCTTACACTTCAAGAAAAAAATGTGTAAAGTTACAGATTACTCTATTTTAAGTCATTCTAGTTTTACAACGGTGCCATCGTAAAAAAACAACACACAAACAAAGGGAAACATTAAGCTACTTAACTCATTTTCTACTGAGAAAAAAAGGAACTTTCAGTTATTTAATGGAATACTAGATGTAAAAAGATACCCTGCCATGTGACAGTTTATTTATTACTTACTTTCTTTAGTGCAGTATGGCAGGCGATGGATGATGTTTTTAAACGGACTAAACTTCTGACTAAAAAAAGTTCAGGCTCTCTTGATGTGGCCCATTTGACAGGACAAATACAGTGAAAAGTCCAAATTTAGACCAAAATTGCATGTTTGCACTTTTCACATTTTAAAAATGCAGTCCTAAAGTCTGTCTATTAAAGTAGCCTGATTTTAAAGGGGGGCTTAAGTATATTGTTATGTTATTATGTCAATGTGCTTTTACAACTAACCATCCGTCACAGTGCTGGCTGGTAGTCGGCCCACTAATGTACGGTCTATACACACTTGTTCGAGCTGAGGTCCTTGTACAGTCAGGGTCACCAGCACTCCACTGCTGAGCATGACCTGCAGGATAGCACACACAAAAACAGAAACCTCAGAATGGCTACAGCTAAAAGAGATTTAGTCTAGTATCTCTATTACGCCATTCAACAATGAGCAGCTCCTTTGTTGAGTTTGAATCCCATTTAATGTCAGAGATAATGTACAAGGTGTGCACCTATGAGCAGGAAGTGTAACATCACAATTAAAATCCAACAGGTAACTTGGCAAGAACTTTAATGTGGAAACGTGAAGGATGCATTGCATAAAACAGCGAAAATGGACTTCTAATGATGTAGAAGACATCACATATGAAGTTTATCAACTGAAATTAAACCAGGTAATTTTTTATCCCTTGCAGCCCATCCTAAATGTAATCAAGACATAAAGAAGACAAGAAATGCGTGGCTCCAAAGGAGATGTGCAGCTCTACGTGCTCCTACTACAACCCAAGGATGATGATACTAAACAAAACAGCAGCTTCTGGCTTCAATTCATGTTCATAAGAACCTGGGAAAAATGAACTTGAATAAAATACAGTTTATTTATCCTTGTTATGATTGCTGGCATAGTTTGAATTTTTTTACTCTTTAGATTAGCATTAACATTAGAAATATGTCTAGTGTGAGTCTTTCTAGCTCATATCAAGAAAGAAAGAAAATACTAAAGGAAATCATTTTTCTTTTATAAATCGAGAGTCCTAAAGAGGGACTTGTAGGTTAGATAGTAAAGAAATTTGGGGATTTTTCTGTGTTAATCTTAGGAAAATAAAACTAATATACCTTTAATACAAGTTTAATTTCTAAAGAAATTAGCTTAACTCTCAGATTCACTATTCATTACAACTTGGGGTTAAAGAAATTATCCTGCTCAGGGATGACACAATGAACAAATTCACATATTACTAACATTTAGAAAACAAGAAACTTGCTTTTACCAGGATTAGCAACATGTAAATCAGCCTTAGGGATTTTTAAAAATGCCATGTTGTAATTATACTGATATTGTTTGAGATGAACTAGTAAGCGGTAGTATAATAAAGAGAAACTCTTGATACTTCACCCACAAAGACATATCTGAGTGTATGTGTGTGTGTCTCTACTTCCACACAGTAGGTCTTGGACTTAGGAGGGTGTATACCTGGCAGCAGTGCTTGTTTCTCCATCTGGTGTGAATGCAGGTGTTGGTCTGCAACAGTTCCTGAATGAGCACGATGGACAAACGGAGAGAAAGACAAAGAGACAGAGGTGAACCAAGTAACGCAACAAAAGTGAGCTGAGACCAGACAGGTGCTTTAGACAGAGTGGGAAATTAAACAGCAAAAAATATGTCTGTGTAAGTGTCTGGAGTCACAATTCACTAACTTTCTAATGCATAAATTGTCTTGGTAGCACACAGTACCAGGCAACTGCCACCACAGGGGGTCACTGCAGCAGTTCCTGCTCATGAAGAGGTAGAAGAGGGTTGAGAAAGGGGTGCAGGTAACAACTGTGTGTGTGTGTGTGTGTGTGTGTGTGTGTAAGGTCAGTCATTCCTGCCACATTCCAAACCCAGCTGGGGTGATTGGATGGGAGGAGAGAGGGACGGAAAAGGAGGCGGAGGGTGGGGTGTGGAGGTGAGCTGGGGTGTTTCTAGTTTCAGACAATGGTTACGGGTGAGAGGAGGGAGGTGGATGGGTGGGGAAAGTGTGTGTGTGCATCTGTGTGTGTGACAGCCACAGACAGGTTCCAGGAAACAAAGCTAGGTCTGTACTGCTACAAGTACAGGGGGGAAGAAGGGAGGGGGGGTAAGAGAGTGAGGGGAAGAAGGAGGAAGAGGAGGGATGAGGGGGCTGCAGGCAGCCCCTGATCCCCTCAAATATCCCCTCGATGACAGAGCTCGGCCGAAAGAGAGGTGATGAGAGAGAAGAGGGAGAGAGGAGAACAAACGGGAACAACAGGGAGAGTGAAGGGAGAGGGAGAAAAGAGAGAATGCCCCTATTTGTTAATCAATCGGCCGTTTCGGAAAGGGAAAACTCCAAAAATCCCCAGAGGGAGGAAGAAGATGGGGGGCATCCAGGAGGGATGGTGTTGATGGTGGTGGTGAAGTTGGTGGTGGGGGGGGCTACTGAAAAGAGGAGGCGGGTACCTCCAACTCCTTCAGCGAATCGCGTAGCTTTTCTGGTCGGCGGTTCCTGGGAGTCCACGAATAGCCTCGAGCTACAGAGGAAAAACACAAGAAGAGCCGGGAGATCATGTGACTTAACTTTTTAACACAGACACGGACATTTCTTAAAAAGCCACTCATGGGAATTGAGAAGAATGTGGCACCCAAAACCCGAAAATGATAAAAGTTAATATCTTGGGTGAGATCTGAGTGTGAGAAGAGACGACATGAGGAATGAAGGCCAGGTGGAATGAGGAGATGTAGGTAGATGAGGCAGGCGGTCCACATGCCAGTGATTGTGTTTGTGAATGCATACAGAGAGAGTTGCTGCACTACTTCAAGACAATTAATGTCTTAGTTTAAAAACAAAAAGAAAACTCCAATAACTATTAAGTTTTTTTTAAACACGTTTATTAATGTTTGCACATTACAGATGTACAAAAAAAGAAGAAAAGTTTTTTAAAAACACCAAACACATACATTGGAACACTGGGAATGATTCCATAGGCAGTCATTTAATCAGTAATGACTTATTAGTTTATCTGTTGCACCAATAACCAATCATTTGAACAGTCAGTTTAGTCTATTTCCTTCTAATTGGTCTCTTTTTTGTTTGAATACAGTTGTTTGTATACAATTTTCTCTAGGTGTGAGCCATTTTCTAATTCCTTTACCAACCTATCAAACATCAGATTTCCAGGATTGTAGCATAATTGTCTTTGCTAACAGTGCAGACAGCGAGATGAACCTCCACGTGATTCAACCACAAATATGGTTTGAGGAGGCAATGGGGAACTCCTTACTGAAAGCTTTGGCAATAAACCCGACCTTACCTCAGGAAGTTTGTAATCTACTGCACTGAAAGAACTAAAGACAGAGTTATTTGCTCTGCTAAGTAATCTAGTGGGAGAAAAGTACAACGTGTGGACACATTTGAGTTGTTCTACAGCATTTACCGTGGTGCAGATGTGTGATGGTTAGCACTCAGCCAGAAGGGTCCTGGTCTGAGTCAGTTGAAGCCTTTCTATGTGGAGATTTACATGTTATTAATGCCTGCAGCTTCATTGTACAGCCAAAAAAAATGTATCCAGGTTGACTTGTGAGTCTAAATTAGCTGTAGTTGTAGCAATTAACTGCACAGAATAAGAACTTTTTTATTACATATGTGAAAAGGTGTTATAAATATGGCACACAGTGTAAAGCACTTTGTTTATTCAATAAGATGGGTAAACGAACCCCATCTGAAGTAGGGGCACCTTACGCTTAATTTATACTTCTATTCTAAATCTATGGTGTCCCTGCATTGTTGTGCTATTTCGCCACCAAAACACTAGTTGAAAGAGTTTCTCTTTTTGAGTTGATCCATTCTCTTCTAGTAAACTTAAGAAATGGGAGCAGAAGAGGAAGTAGCCAAAAATGCATAGGTGGAAATGACAGCACTGAACAGAACAGTCAGAGTTTTTCAGAGCCCCTGAAAAAGATTGGCTTAATAGCCAATGATAAAACTGGTTAATTAGGCGTTTATGGATTTACTTTGCATATTTTATACAAATAGGGCACTAATGACATCTCATCTTAAATGTAACACTTTATAATACCTAAAATACATTAAAAATGTAAATTGATAATAAACTTTGGTAATTTTTTCATTTTACTTTTAACAATGATATAATTGATTAGGTTATAATATATGCTTATTGTGATATATAAAGAAAGTAGCTTTTTGTACAACTACATTATGCATTTTTAATGATTGCAAATAAAAAGTTTCTTTAATAATTAGTAACTTCCAGAGTGTCAAAGCATGTACTAGAAGCAGAAGTATTTCAACTTTTTCCTAAACCTACACAAGTAAATAGAAAAAGGACTGTTCGGTGTTTTTAATCTATACCTTTAATAAAGGCTTTCTAACCGTAACTCACACACACTCAAAACTCTGACGGATGCACTGGGGTCAATTTGTGATTCGCTTCCAACATATGGAGTCTGGGATGAAATCACAAACCTAGTAGATGACCAGTGCTATCTCATGAGTCATATATTCCCCCAACACTAAAACTGCTACTACTGAATTGGATAAGTGAAAGAAAATGAATGAATGGATGGATCTTGTGATTTGCACCACTGCCTTCACCTCACCTGCATATTTTCAATTTTTTAATCATTATATACATAATTTTCATCTTTATCATATTATCGAATTAACACTAACACATGCACTACACAGTACTTAATAAAGTTCAAGTTTAATTGACTGTTAATGACAGTCACCCTGATTGGAGCTATTAACAAAAATGTGAGACATTTAAAAGACATATCTCCTTATCTATGAATTAATGGAACAACCAATGGAGTACCAGCAGGTATGTGAGTTGTTTACACTTTAATTTATAAAGCAAAAATATTCTACTGAAAGCAAAATGTCCCTTCAAAGCACACAAACCAATACTTGAGGAGAAGCAAGGACTTCTGGTGCTCTTATACAAGTTATCTCCTAAATGCAAGCTCACATTTAGCAGCACATATCTCAACCAGTACCACACCAAGGCCCCCCTTATTTTAATTTTCCAGCCCTCCGTTTCTCCCCCCTCCATCTCTAGTGGTTAAACAGAGGGAAAGAAGCATATAGAAAGAAAAAAAAACAGTTAATTGAATTTGTGCATCTGCCCACACGTATACATGAAGTTCAGTGGGGGGAAAAAAAAAGGAAATGAAGGAGTGGTGTTTCCAATGTGGTGCAATCACTTGCCTATCTGTGTATTTTACAGCCTCTCTTTTCATCTTTATAGAAACGAACCATTAAGGAGTGGGGCTTCTCTATTAAGAATAAGTGGGAAGAAGAGGTAAACAGATGCATGCAAATGAGAATGTGGAGGGTGAGTGCAGGAGGGGGCAGGAGAGCGAGGGGAGGGAGAAGAGGGCAGGGGGATGAGTGTTCGTCTCCTGATAAGGGTGTTTGTATTCCACCACTGGGTGAAAAGCAGCGCGAGTGTGAGGGAAGAGAGGGTGGGAGAGAGCGAAAAGAGGAAAACAGGACAGCTGACTGAGTATTGCAGTGATTTCTGAAGGATGGTCATCCAATGGCGAGATGACCAGAGCTCAAAGAAACACACAATTGTGACAATCACTCTTTGGAAACTGCTGGAAAACTTACCTTCACAGAACTGGAGTTTGTCATTGTAGTAGTGATGATCCAGGGAAATGACTGGGAACAATAAAGAAGCCATATTAAGGGACTTATTAGAATTATTGGAATATACAGAAAATACAAAAAAGGACAATATTTGGGATTGTTTAAATATGCTATCTAGTTTTATTATATGATGTAGACAGAAAAAGAAAACTAAGCTGGAGCTCAAACATCCCCTTAGCTCCAAGGGGTCATGTTGGCAAAGTACAACCCGCATCCATGCCTTACGGCCTGGCTGCCCTGAGCAAGACAGTGGCCAGTCTGGTGGCCCGCCTCTCTGGCAGGCAGGAACACCTCCAGGATTAGTAGTATTAATCAGATAAGGGGGTGAAGGGCCAGACAGGCCCAGACATGGGCACCTGCTCTGGGACTGTGGAGCATGGAGAGGGGGCGGGGGGCTGGCTGCTGGGGACCCCCAGAGCTGCTCCAGTGAGCTTGGGCCTCCCTCTAGTGGGGACAGGTGGAAGCAACAAAGATAAACACAAACAACTAAACACAAAATTTGATTTTAATGATGCTCGTAGCTAGAGTGAACAACCAATCATTGAAGTCTTACAGATATACAAACATTAATTCTTTTTTTTAACAATGTGTTTAAAAAAAACAACAAAGAAACAAAACATATGAATGTTGCTTAAATGACCAAAAAAGTAAAAAAAAAGCAAACAAACAAACAAAAAAAAAACTTCACACACATGCAAAGTAGAAAATGTTGCTCTTCTCAGCTTTGTACCTATAAGTGATGGGGTCCTGCATAAACACATGGCACAAAAGGTGATATTGCATACTGTTACTGAAAATCTGAAACCAATCAAAATGAATCTAAACATACCCACATTATTCTGATAAAGCATAACAAAAAAATGCTTTAAGTTGTTTTCAACTTGAATGTTGCTTATTTGGTCTAATATGAACATTCAGTGTTGAAGAGAAACATCAAAAATCCAAACCCATGTTTATAGAGGCTTTGCAATATTATAGGGCCTGTAGGGATCTTTACATTTAAAAACATGTTACCTCATTATGGAGTTCACTGTTATGCAGTTTTTTAAAGTTTGGCATGCAAAGTTTCCCTCATTTATGAGGAATGCCACAGGGACAAGAAAACATTCAAATTCTATTGTAATCCAATGTAATCTATTGTATATGAAATTGAATCATGACCCAAGCTATCGTTACACCGCTGTGTGAAAATGTTGTGATACTTTTGGATTGTGATTCTCCCCTCCCTCCTCCTCCCACGGCTTCCCCACTCCTCCCTCCACTCTGATATCAAGCCACACTTTAGTAATCCTCCAAATGAAAGGATTTGGAGCAAGAGCATCGTCTCTCCACTGAAGATTGGAATGAAAGAGAAGGCAGCTTCTCAGATGAGAGGGAAGGGAGAGAACCTCATGATGAGAGAGAAAGGAAGACGGAGAGGAGGGACGAGACAGGGAGACTTACTGTACACAAAATAAGAACAAAACGGACGAAAACTGTGACAAGGCAAAGGAAATCCATGACAAAGGGGCTGAAACATATAGTGTGAGACTGCAACAGATTACAGGAAAAAATACAGAACTGATGAAACAAAGATATTTAGGTCTATACCTATAGAGGTTCCTTAACACTACACACAGGAAGAAAAGATGAGTTAAACCCGCTTCATCGAAAATATGTACCAAACCAAACCACTGTGTGTAAGGTAAAAGAGGATGGTCCCAGATTTTAGATTTTGGTTCACCCAAACAAATCAAACTTAAAACTTAAAAAGCCACATGAATGCTAAGGTTAATATCAATTAGCCTTTGTTAGATGCATAAAGACCCAAGTGTCTGGTTATAAAGCAATATTCATTATATATTTAGTAATATTCATTTCAAGTTCAATCAGGTCGTTGCATTACTTCCAACCAGTCAAACATACAAATGTGAGCAATCGTTTTAAAACAAGTACAGTAGTTTTTGCCAAAAACATCTGACCAATTGTAGCAGATGAAATTATTAAAATGTGTTCAGATAAGACAAGTCCTTATATTTGCCACTGAAAATGAAGCAAAACCTACAGAATTAATAACATGTCAGTTCTTTTCTATAATCTGACAAATCTCAGGATAAGCTATACTCCTGGGCTAAAACAACAAAACAAAAAGAAAAAACTTTTCAGCCAAAACATTAAAATAATCTATGTAGTATTGTGTGGGTCCTTCTTGTGACACCGAAACAGCTTTGACTTGTTAGGGGATGGACCAGGATCTGTGGGGGTGTCTTGTGGTGTCTGGCACTGGGACACTGGCAGCGGATCTGTTGGGTCTTGTGGGTTACAGCGTGGAGCTTCCATAGATCAGGGTTGTTCTGGCGTATCTTTTGGATGCCCAACTGGATAGAAATCTGGGGAGTTTGGAAGGTAAGTCAGATTGCTCCTGAGCATTTTCTTTTAAAATAAATGGGGGCGCAGGGACCAGCTGGGAATGCTGCTGTGCCATGACGAGGTGCAAAAAAACCCTTGGATTTCCCAGCAGCATAGTGAATTTTGACTTCGGCAGTGGTTTTATTGTTGTGCCTGAGTGATGTTAAAAGTTCAGCCATGTAAGTGTGTCACTGTACTCTACATATTGAAACATGTGTAACTGCAGTACTTTATAGTGCTACGTGGGCAGCTCATTTGTCACAAACTGTAGCTTCACATGTTTGATGTGGCAGGGGTTTACACCGCATGGCCTTCCTGACACAACCCCTAAAGGGATTTAGGTCTCCAACTGGAATCGAACCAGCAACCTTTTGTTGGCTTCACCTGGACATGGAACAGTGTCAGTGGTGCCTTTGAAATAACATGATTTGTTGTTTGATTAAATGTTTTAAAAGACTCTCCAAGAAGATTCAGTACAATTCTAGTGTTTTATTTGTATTAAATGCATTTTACTTGGTACTATTCAGTCGTCTATTAACTGTTCCCCAATAGTTTATGGATGCAGTTTGCTAAACAAGGTTGTTAGTGATAATATAATAGTCCACCGATTTTACTACCCCCCCCCCCCCCCCCCCGACACACACACACACTTATGTGGAAAAAAGGGGGGAGAAACCTGAAGGATAAGGAAGAACGTCCCCAGGCAGCAAAGACGGTGGGAGAGCGATTTGAGCACTTCCTGATGGTAAGGGAAGCCTCCTGGCCTGAGGCAATATGAAGCTGGACTGCATGGGGCCTCTTGCTATGTGATCCAGGAGAAAGTCAACAGCTTAGTTTTCCTATCGCTATGTGGCAGGACCCCAGGTCAACAGGAACACAGGCAGTGTAAGAGATAGAACCACAGAGGCCTAATATAATTTTCGTGTGTGAGCAGTATGTGCATGTGTATATAAGGTTTTAGGGTGTAAATCCTACATACTAATAGCCTCTATGTGGACAAGTCAATGTGTGTAGGACACCAAAATACACAGGGCCAATAATCTGTGTGTCAGGAGGCAGCAAAAAGCCCTTCTTTATATATAAGGAAATCACATACGTCCCAAAAAAACAAGGCAAATGCAAGTTATCTTAAACACAAACAGACATCCAATATAAACACTATTTACCTGGCTCTCCTTTATCGTAGTACTGATAGGTGCCAATATCTGTATCTGTGGGCCAAGAGAGGGAGAAAGAGAGAGAGAGAGATGAACATCTAGCTGTCAGGGAAAAGCAGAAGACAGATCAGCAATTTCGCACCGTGGGATAAACAATCGCTATCAGCCAGTGGCCTGTCCCGTCTGCCAGCACCACAGTTTAGATAAGACCCTGTGAGGGAGGAGGAGAAGGAGGTGGTAGGGTGGGCTGGGGGGGTCCGAGCCAATATAGAAGGGGGGCTGAGGGGTATTAATAAAGACAGGAGTGTGCCTTCACCCATCCCACCTAAGGGACAAACACTGATTTACACACATGCAACATATACATTTAAAAAAAGCAGATAAAGAGTCTGTGGACAGCTACAGAAACGTATGACCGTCATACACGGGGCATGCAACAAGCATAAAAACAGACACACACACACACAGATAGATATACACACATACGCACGCAAACTGCTGAGCTGAGACTTTTTCTGTGAGTGTTATTCCTGCAGGCCCCAAAACCATAAGCAGCCAGCTTCGGATTCGCACAACACATCGTTTCTTTATCGCTCCACTACTCTTGCTGCCTCTGCTGCTGCTCCTGAGGCCAGGTCACACTAATACAACAGGAGAGCTGATGGCAGACACACAAACGCATAGAGACAGACAAACAAACGCATATACCACACACACCACACACCATATGGGAAACATATGCACAAATTACTTGGTTTTAAAAATTAGGACAGATTCAGTCTTGCAAATGCATCTCACTGAAAACCCACAGCCTTAAGTAACAGTTTAGGGTTGCTTTCTGACAGACATAATATAATCTAGATTATACAATGACTAAGATGTCCTCAAATCACGAGGATCTGTGCTTTGAAAGAAAAACCTGTGATCCATTTGTGTCACGGGAAATTCATGATTTATACTTTCGCATTTTATCCATTTACAGCAAAAAACGCAGTAGCTACAAATGCACAGGAGAAAATCTTACTAAATGTGGCAATCATAGTCATTGCAGACGCCATCTATGCAACATGCACAGTAGCACAAGTTACAGCGTAGGGTTTCGGAAGAGGTTTGGCACACCTACAGCACAGATTTAACACAGATGATGCAAGCAAAGGGTTTTTTTACCAAGAGACACCTGAAGCCCTGTCGCATATCCAGACGAACACATTATTAAAGTTCGAGTTGTTCAAAGTCGATCACCATGTTTTACCTTACTTTTAATTACATCCTGTAACCATATAATTTAATCACATACTGCATAAGTGGGCAAAGTTTCAAATAATGGTTGTTAGCGTACAAAATCGAAGTGCTCGGTTTCTTACAGGTTTACTCTGCTCTTGGTGTGTACTGTATCTGTATGACATCAAAGAGAGCAAATATCCTTCTCCATATGGTCATTTTAGGCAAACAGATCTGATTAATGCTTAGTGGAAAATCTACACTATAATCTATGTCGTAATTTGATGTCCACCTCCAGAGAAAAGTAACTACATGACGGGTCTATGCAGGCTACAACTATTATGATTTGCCTGTTCAGCAGTTTTTCGCCACAGCTGTTTAATTTATCAGTGACAGAACAACAATCATTGCCTCAGTATAAAGAATAATAATCATAGCATCAAAACAAGGACTTGCAAAAGTCAGCAAATTCCTGGAGGGAGACTGCTAAAACTACTGGAATTGATGTGAGGGAATGTACAAAGAAGTGAAAAAACTACAGAGACAAACATTTCTGCCCCTGAAAAACCAAAACTGAAATGGAAAAACACTTTCTATTTTTTTCCATTTCGTTCTATTTCTTCCAACCCGAGGTTTCAACCCGCTGACACCTCGTAAAAAACCATCAGGACATGACGACTTGGTGATTAGCACCACTTGATTCACCAACACATGAATAATTGCGGACACACGGAAATCAAAATCAGGCCTTTTGGTTCCCAAGCAGCAATGAAGCACAAGTAACAGAAAGATTGTAAGCTTGCTTCCTTTTTTTGTCTACAATTAGGAATTAAAAGGTTTCATACGGGGGTTTTTTGTTATGCAAAAATCTCGGTTTTTCCACATAAGGACACAAACCCCAATTAATTCTGGGTTGATGTCCTCATTTGGCAGTCTCTAGATCAAATCGGCATCTTCATGTAAAATCTGTTGACTTCTGTTGAGATCCCTCTGTGCAACAGGAGTCGAGCTGTGCAATGCTGTCAGCGGTTATTAAAAATGTGATTAGCACATGCAGAACACACACACACACACACACACACACACACACACACACACACACACAGCATTTCCTAGCACTGTACTGCTCTTCTAAGTTCTATACTTTTGTTTCTGAGGTAGGCGTATATGATGTAAGAAAGGTGGTGATAGGGAGCGTCACACCTCAGCGACCAGGTCTCTTCCCTCAGATGGATCTATCCACGTTTTTCTCAGATAGCAGAAAACACACACAGCGGGGAGAAAAAAATAACAAACAAATAAGGATATGTCACTGTCACCTATGATAAACACCCTCCCTTACCTCTGTGTGTACACATAGGCCGATACACACACACACACCCATACACAGACACACACACACACACACACACACACACACACACACACACACACACACACAGAGCCTCAGAGAGACACTATCTTCGCCTGAAGCTCAGCAGACTGTGAAAGACAAGACAGAAAGGAAGGGAAGAGAAAACAAGAAAATGGAGAAACGAGATGGACTGATAGGTGAAGAGTAGGGCACCTCACAAAAACTACCAGAAAAGTAAAACTTAGACCACACTTGGCCCAACAAGGCAGTTTCTCAATGCACACATGTAGATGATGATGTTGTGCAGGTAGTTTTCAGGTCTTGTACAGCACTGTTTGGAAAAAGCTTCTCAAAGCCAGATGACTCTTTTTAGTTAGCTTTTGTTTCATTTATTTGTAATTTTAAACTAGTGACCTTGTAGAGGGAAAGGCATTTTAGCAAAATGGGAAGAAGTGAGGATAGAAAGTGGATTAGATATTCAATTTTTCCTTATCAACAAATGTGGAATCCTTGGCCAACACATGGATGTCTTCCTGGTTTCTTAAACTGCTTGTGTTCAAAAAAGGTAAAAACAATATAAAGAATTTAAGGTATAATGCAATAAACACTGAAATCAGGAGAAAGTGCAAACAGACACATTGAGAAATGAAGTGAAGGTCAGATTGCAGAAGTAGATCTAAGTACTTAGAAGGTGCATCAACAAAGTGAGTGATGACAGAAAGAGCCAGAACAAGGCAGAGGGAGAAAGAGGCAAGGAGGGAAACCAGGAGAGAGGGGAGGGAGATTGAACATGTTGATAAGTTGTACCTTTAACTTGAAGTGAGCCCTTGGTGGACCACAAGTGCAGCTCAGCCAGGCAGAACGCCATCTGACAGAGGTGGGTAACACAAGTCTGCGGAGAGGGACGAGTGAGAGAAAGAATAAATGAAAGACGAAGAAGGGGCAGACCAAACATGACCACAGATAAATATCTTGATGAGGAGACATAATAGACAGGGCCATTTATGTCAAAGGGTCAAGCGAAGCATTGCATGTAGGGACACAGGCCTACAAATACAGATGCATACACTTTAATGACAACCAGAGATGAGGTGGTGTCCTTTTGTTTTTCAAAGTTTTTATTACTGATAGTGAAACAAAAAAGAGGGAAGAACATGAAGCAGAGTGGTGGTAGAATATGCATATAGGAGAAAAGAGATACAGGAGTTTATTTTTCAATTAAAGCATGAAGAGAAAGTAGCACAGTTATACCAGCAATCTAGCACTACATCTAGATGAAGCAATGAATGATTTAGCCCACATTAATTAGTGGAACAGCGAATAAGATGCATTAACAAATACCTGCACTGACTAACCACAACGTCAGTGATGCAGTACCTCACCCTTCTCACGATAACTCACAAACCACAGGTTATTGCTCAGAAAAAACAAATGTCATCTTAAACTCAGTTTAAGTGAAAACTAATTACGTGATCAATGTGACCAAATTCCACTAAAATCTGTACAATACTCTAGGAGGTGCTGCAATTCTTGTGAAACTAGAAAAGTGCCTGTAAGCTTGACCTTGAACACATGTAAAGACTCATTAGGAGATCTATGTGCACTTTAATTCTGAAAAATGCTAAAGGAGGAGTAGTGATTCTTATTAATTGTGGACATATGGACGGATGGCTGTGGCATAAGTGCATCCTGGCACACAGGCCCAGTGGGGCCCTGGTAGGCTTGCAATGTGCTTGTGAAGTTTAATTCAGATAATACAGTATGCCAAGACAAAAGTAGAGAGAAAAAAAACTTTCAGTGGTGTCACACAAAAATATTATCAGATCAACATATAATCAGAGGATGGCACAGCACTGCAGCCTGATTAACATTTAAAAATAGAAAATGTAGCTTTCAGATTTTCCTATTATGTCTGTATTAGTGGTATGAGTGCTAGTAGTCGATTATCAGGAGTAGGAGTAATGGCAAGGAGTTATTTAAAAAACACATGACAAATACCTGCGTGCAAGACAAAACTCTTCTGGAGGCAAACCTTCCTGCTACACCTGAATTACTGGTAAGATGGAATAACTGTAACTGACAGACATGTGCATGAACTCAGACTGACACCGAAACAAGTTCACAAGCGGTGATGCTTGCGCATTCATTCACACATCACTGTTGTGTAGTGATGGACGAACACTTTGGGGCTGACAGCTCAGACCAAGCAGACAACATTCCAGATTCACAGCCTCTGCTTTCCTTCTTTATTACACACTTTATTCTCCAGGCAGTTTCCATTGCTTCCTTAAAGGGTTGAGCTGTGGCTGTCTTCTCATGCCCTTTGTTTGGTTTCCCCCTGTACTACTGTTGTCATGTGTTGTTGACTGGTTTTTAGTCAGACTGTATAAACAATAATCAAACTGCTGTGATGTTTCTGGAATAATTAAAACATTTCTCAGTGGAATAATAAAATCACAAGTGCTATCACTACTGTTCTGAGGGTCGCAGTTATTAGTTGTTGCCATCAAGCGAGTTGAAATGTCTGTAAAGCACAAATGAAAAGCTTTCCCTGTTAGTTACTCGCTATTGATTGTTCACTCTCATGCTCATTCTGCTTCTTGTAACGCTGCGTACTGTCCTAAACTTAAGGAGCGGAGATGCACATAGTCGGGCTGAGAGCAAAGCAAAGACTAAACTAATGGAAACATAAATGATATAAATGCACTCAGCTGAAATGAGGACTAATATTTATCTAGACAGTGAGGCTTTGGTTTTCTCCTGCAAAGGAAAATTACCAGAACTGCAATAAAAATATTTCTCCACCAGCTCTGTTTGAGTGGGGGTTTAATTTACTCAAGCATAAAATACATTTTTAATCAAATTGCCAAGAATAAAAGGAATATGCATGGACCTCTGTTAAGTAAGGTAACACAGACTCATTGCTTTAAATATATGCAGACCAAATGTGCTTATGTGTGAACATTTGTGCTCACAAAAATTCCATTTTGAGCCTGGACAAAATCCTGCTTTACATGTCATATTGTAGGGTTTTTACATAAGATATGAAGCACCTTGAAGTGACTGTTGTTGTGAACTGATGTTAAGTAAATAAAATAAAATTGAGGAGAGTTAAATATGCACTTATTAATAAGCCTAGCAGAGATTTGATTACATATACTACTGCCCCAATCTATGAGACTAAAATCCAACCAGGGATGAACTCAGATTAGCCCACAGATGAATGTTTTTGCTCCTCACAGGACAGGACCTCTGTATAGTTTGTATGTTTCACAGTATTGCTGTGTTAGCCATTAACTCCTCTATCTGTGCAGTTAATGCTCTCCGCCTTTCCCTCTCTCTTATTTTCTGTAGTTAATGCTGAGAGGGGACTCTCTCTTATCTTTGCCCTCTTGCTCCTCTTGGTGTGGGGAGAAAAAAAAAAATCCCATTTTGCCACTCAACTCCCAAAACTACAAGTTCCAACAAAAATACACGTAGATAACACAGGGCTAGCATGGCACAGTGGTGATGGTGAAACGAGTTTACTGACATAAGAGGATTCTTTCATCCTCTCCTAACCAGTTTATTTTTTTTTTTTTTTTTAAGAGGAAGTCAGCTCTTTTGGACTGAAAACCTAATTTCAGACAGCTTTCACTCTCTTATTGCCAGTCTGGCTGGCCTAAAGGTTCTGTTCTGAGGAGATGTCTGGGTCTCTGCAAATAGAGGAAACACGGAGACTGATGGGGATACAGAAAATGAGAGCACAAATAGGGGAGTTTGTACTGGACAAAAATTAGCCCTGTGGTCATATATGTATCTGAGCAGTTGGGCAGGATAAAGCAACTGAGGGTGAGATCGTTCACACTAGGTATGTGAGGAGACATATACTACATTGCCAAAAGTATTCACTCACTCATCCAAATACTAAATTCAGGTGTTCAAATCACTTCTTTGGCCATAGGTGTATAAAATCAAGCACATAGGCATGCAGACTGCTTCTACAAACATTTGTGAAAGAATGGGTCGTTCTTAGGAGTTCAGTGAATTCCAGTGTGGTGACAGGATCCCACCTGTGCAACAAGTACAGTCATGAAATTTCCTCACTACTAAATAATCTAAAGTCGACTGAAGTAGAAGTATAAGTGATTGGGAACGACAGCAACTCAGCCATGACGTGGCAGGCCTCGTAAAATCACAGAGTGGGTCAGAGGATGGTGAGGCACATAGTATGCAGGGGTCTCCAACTTTCTGCAGAGTCAATCACTACAGACCTCCAAACTTCATGTGACGTTCAGATTAGCTCAAGAACTACTGTGTGATTTTTTTATTTTTATTTTTTACAAGTTAGGCTCAGTCCCTTAGGTCTAGTGAAATAAAATCTTAAGGTTTCAGCATACCAAGACATTTTGGACAATTTCTTGCCCCCAACTTTGTGCCTTCTCATCCAACATCAGTGTCTTACCTCACAAATGTGGTTCAGAAAGAATGATCAAAAATTCCCATAAACACATTCCAAAACCTTCTGGAAAGCCTTCCCAGAATGTTTGAAGCTGTAATAGCTCTAAATGCTGAGCTGACATCATATTAAGAATATTAAGGATATCACTCAAAGCAGTATAGTACAGCGGTCGCCAGCCCCCGGGCTATGGACCAGTACCGGTCCGTGAGTCGTTTGGTCCCGGGCCGGGAGAGTTTAGGCTCGAGAGGAGGATGTTACTCTCAATGTTGCTAATAAAGTTACACAATTACACAGTGAATTTGCGTTTATTATTATATTTACAAAACACCACAGTTTTTGTCTTGGTTGTATCATTTTATTTTGTTGTATTTATCTGCGACACCTTAAAGGCCAGTCCATGAAAATACTGTTTGACATTAAACCAGTCCGTGGTGCAAAAAAGGTTGGGGACCGCTGGTATAGTATGCATGTAAACCCAAACTGGGGTTTACATGCATACTATACTGATGACACGCCAGTATAGCGAGAGGCTTGCCGACACACCAGTCAAGCCTTTCACGTCATCACGTGCTGGTTTGTATCTAGAGCACGATCCAGATCAAGGTAAGGTTGATTATTGTCTGCACACATTTTCATATTTAAAAGTAAAGAAGATAACCTATGCTTCTCTCCTGAAAGCTCTTCTCTCAAACCAAATGTGAAATAATGATTAAAAAAAGCAGTCTATTTGCTTTTGTTTATTATTAAAGTTAAAACAAGTCAATGACTGAGTTTCGTATAAATGTTTACTATGCGCATCATATTTTAATTTAGTTATTTAAAGTGTAGTGCTTTGCTTAATTCATCTATGTTAGAAAATCATTTGAAGTTTTGTTTCATGATGGCATAATTTGAGGAAAAAATATTGAAAAATTATTAAACAGAACCATTTGTGCTTTTTAAATATCAAATGCTAAATCAATGCATTAATCTGCATGATTGTTTGTTTGTTACAGTGACTGGTATACCTAAAGAGTTCAGCATTTGCATACATATAGTACATAGACACACATACTGAACAAACAAGTGCACACACACACACAGTACTGCACAGGTCCTGGACAGCTGCCACACACATTCTGGTTTCTGGCTGGGGTTGCTGTGGGTTACCTGTCCCCCTGCAGAGCTTTGTGGGGGTGTACAGAGGAGCTAGGTGAGGGGTTGGAGGGGGTCTAGGTTATTGTACCCCGTCTTTACACTAGTAAAGAGACTGCTTTAACATCAAAGGGTGGGGAGGGAAAACATACGACTCCCCTTTCAAAGACAGTCCACAGGAACTACGACCTTGCCTGCTCTCTGCATCTCTTCTCTACTCTCCTTTCACTGTCCCCTCTGGGTGGTTACTGAGTGTATGAGCAGTTATGTGTGTGTGAAAGACAGAGAGACCGAAAGTGTCTTTGTAAGTGTGTACTTCGATATGTGTGCATGTGTCTGTGACAGACACATCGGCATGGCTGAGAGTGTTTTAACCTTGTGAGTCTGTTTGTATGTAATGGCAAAATTAAGTCCTGGAACACTAGTAGCAGCGACCTAAAAGGTGGTTTTGAGCACTTTAGCAGATATTATAGATTTTCTGGATCAAATTGTACATTATACTTAAATCAATGAGTGTGTGTGTTACCTTACTTATAGACTGTTGTTGTTATTTTTGAACATTTGATTAACAAGACTGTATCCTACACCTGGGGAAATGAAACTATTCTTAAATGAAACATTAACATTTTTTTATTGTAATCCTGGTATACTTTTGGAGGAAAACACATTTCTTTGGATGACACCAAACATCCAACAAACAAAAAACACATATTAAACTCCATGCATATGGAAAATCTCAAATTTTTTTGTGGGGCAATTTTCTTAACTTCTTGTTTACAACTACATAACCTCACTAACCTTCGTTGCTTTAAAGCTGCATTCTTTTTAATGGCCACTGGAGGTGAACCTTGGTGGTTGCAACCAGCCTTCACGTTGTACAGAAGTTCATGGCAACAACCCTCACCTCCTTTGCTCCCTTGTGACCTCAGTAAAGGTTCCTGACAACCTTAGGGGTTTAATTGCTAGTGTGATGTTAAATAAAATGTGAAGCTCATTTTGTAAATTATGGTAAGTGTTAAGAGCCAGGAAGAAGGATTAACCAATGTATGAGCATCCAGATTCACAGTTTGAGCCACTGCTTGCTCATTAAATCTGGTTTCACAACACAAAAATGTTACAAAAAAGGCTCAAGGTTTCATAACAGGACTTCAGTAGCCATGTCTATTTCTAGACTGTCTATATTCACAAGAGATGAGTAAAAATTTTGCAATAAATCCAGGGTCTATTAAGGTTGTGGTCCAGATCTCAAGCCACTGCAATCAGAATGAGACTCAGTCTGTAAGCCTGCCTTCGTTTTGTGGCATAACATAAAAAGAATCCTCTCCTACAGGTGTGTACTCTTGTTTTCTTCTCCCCCAAGCTTCTTTCTAACAGTCAGATGAAAATGCCAGAGGCATTTCTGTCACCCAGTGCACTGGCCCCATCATTGCAAGAAGAGTGATGTGATAAATTACAGGGTTAAAGAGCTGCCATGGGGTGACTGACACAAGGCCATCACTGCCTTGCCTCATTCCGTCGCCCTACAACACACACACACACACACAAACCTTCACTAAACATCACACACATACCGCAATTCCCTTCTCACCTACCTGGCTCTGTGCGAATTTGTCTGTCACTTTTTCCCCTCCTCTTTTCCTCATGTACCTTCACTTATCATCCCTCTACCT
Source organism: Oreochromis niloticus (assembly GCF_001858045.2). Taxonomy (NCBI): domain Eukaryota; kingdom Metazoa; phylum Chordata; class Actinopteri; order Cichliformes; family Cichlidae; genus Oreochromis; species Oreochromis niloticus. The sequence continues at coordinate 7,688,947 of NC_031978.2, forward strand.
ACTTGTCCCTTGCCTTTTTATCTTTTTTTCCCCCCCACACTTTCTAGTCTAGTTTTTCTGAGGTACCTCCTATTAGAAATGCATTAAGCTTTCTGACCCTGTCTTCAAGCGTTCACTCTCTTCCTGGCAATTTCTACTCACCTCATTCTTTGTCTCGTCTCTCTCAAAGGACAGTGTTTCAAATTTTATGACTTTTTTTCCCCACAAGTTTTATCTCCTACATACGCTCTCAGCTGCTGGCTTGTTTTGTTTAGGCTCTTGGAGAGAAACTTGGCAAACATGAAGAACATACAAAGACAGACCAAAAGGTACACACCCAGAGAAAGATAGTTGGGGTAGCAGTGTGTAAATACAGTATTTTCAAACCTAAGGTCAGAGTTTCTGTCAAGTCTCAGTCACTGACTGCATCGACACACGCACTCATGTATTCAGCGGACACACTCAGGCACTCAGATCAGTCCTGCGTTGTGTACACTCCAATCTCTCAAATTTCTGATATGTGAACTCGCACAGCACTCCAGAACATGCGTATGCATGGAAAGGGATATATATTATAGTTGGCGCATATTCTCCTATCTTTTGATTCCTAAGGAAATGTACACATGGACACATTTACATACATATGAAAGCATGCACAAAGACTCACATGAGCTCTTATCTTCACCATACCCTTGAGGTGCAAGTCCTCAAGCTCTCAGTGTTGTACCAGAGCAAAGGAAGGAGGGCAGAATTTGAAACCAATGTGTTTATATAATATTGATAACAATGACCACAAAACAACGAATGCAAGCAGTCAAAGAGCTTGAATGTACACACTATTACATGTCCATATACAGAAGGGACGGAGATAAGATGACGGACGAGACTTGTGCAAACTTTTATGAAATGTCCCAACCAAGCCTATCCCTGCTGTCAAAGGGCGAAAGGAGAGGTACACCCTGGACAGGTTGACAGTCTATACAGTCTAAAAACAGGCATAATATTTATTACTCCATGAGCATGCACTTGGTGACAGTGGGCTGACTAGTTATGGGTGAGAGGAAAGAGAGGAGAGCAAAGAGAGAAAGGACAAAAAACTGACTATGGAAGAAAGAGAGATTAATAATAAGTAATAATTAAAAGCAGAGTGGTATGTAAACAGATAGTGAGTGAAAAAGGTGACTGAAGAAGAAATGCTCGGTGCATCATGGGAAGCCACACAGCAGATAAACCAATCCAAGCATAATCCAGAGAGGGTTCAGAGTCACCTGATCCTGCCCTAACTATAACCTTTATCAGAAAAGTAAGCTTTAAGCCTAATCTTAAAAGTAGAGACAGTGTCTGTCTACCAAATCTGAACTTAGACCTGGTTTCATAGCTAATTGTAGACCAATTTCTTACCTACCTTTTTATTTCAGTTCAGTTAAGTAAAACACTTAACTATGAAACCAGGTTCCATAGTTAAGGTTTAATTACTGCCACCTTAAAAACCTCAGATCCCCACTTCTGAATAGTCATAAAACACTTTACTAACCAACTGATAACTTCATGGTGGCTACATCCATCTTTTATAACTTATATGGTGGCGTAATAAATATTACAGCCTCTAGTTGTTACTATTGGGCCTCAGGGCTCTAGTCATATTCTTGTCAGCATATCTGTCCTACCAGTCTTTCAAACACTCTAGTTCTGTGGTTTCATTAAAGACCTAAGGCATTACAGAACTCCACCCACTGAGGGGAGATAAAGAGGGGACAAAGTGAAGGGTGTGAAGCCTTGTGGCAATGTATGTACTTAACCATGCACACACAACCATAAGTACAGTGTATATTCTCAACTGTCCCATTACAAGTAAGGCGGTTTGACGGAGAAGAGCAGAGAGTGGGCAAAGTGGCGCCAGGCAGCAGGCTGAAAACCTTTTATACAGAGTCCCACAGGAGCCCATTGAACTGTCAGCAGAAGAAGAATAGAAGTGATGGACAGCTGGAACAAAATGATGCAAAGGTAATACTATTCAAAACAGGCGGCAGGTACAGTAGCTTTGCATGAATCCGAATATGTGTCTGTTTTTTGGAGGACATGACATTCAGTGGGAAAATGAATCATTACATGACCTCTGGGCAATGACACTGTCAAGAGAGCTTGTGTCTAGAAGCGTATGTCTAATGTTGTGTGCAGAAGAAACCAGGTGATCGCTTGAAGCACTAGTTCAGGTTTGGAGGGCGTGAGGAGGTGAGGAGTTGAAAAGTTCAGAGGGAAACAAAGTGGAGACGCACACAAATCAACAAAAAAAATGAACTTTTTTTTAAATTCAAGTATATTAGTCAGTGGAAAAAAAGGGAAAAATACTGTTAACTCACTTTGTGTTAGGAACTATAAATGAGGCTTACCATGTACAAACAGAGCCTCAAATGATGAGCAGTATGGCTGATATTTCTTGTCTGGCCTGTTATTAAAGATTTTTGCTTTCATAACAGGCTTTTTGGGCGAGCATGATTCGCATCATCCAACTGTCATCCGTGGCATTAAAGAATTTTACCTTCTTTAAGGGCTTTGAACCTCTCCGTATCAACACTTGAGAATAGCCAGATAAAATACAACCACAGGAGAAAAATCTGAGTGATGAAAACTGTTTTTAGGAAGTTATGTTAGGAAGTTATATCAGCCACTTAGGAGTCTTATGAGATCTACAACTCATAACATTTACATTTGTGTTTGTGGAGGCCCTAATCTGCCAACTATAGATTCCTTTTAAAAAAAAATTTAAATTAAAAATTAAAAGATATGTTACAATGACTTTTACATAGGTGGCCACTACGCAATTATTTCACAAGGTATGCATTTCTAATTTCGAAGCAAAGAGGACACATAGGACGTGTTTTTTTTTTCTTGTCTTCATCCCGTTTCCTCATGTGCACATCTGTTTTTATAGGCATTTGAATATATTTGTTTTTTGATTTACATTTCAACCTCCCTTTTCTGTTTTGTTACGATTTACATAAGATTGAGAGACTGTTAAATAATATAAACAAAACAAATTACAGACTAATTCTTTACACAATCTTTCGGACTCTCTGTGTGCCTGTGCTTTTGTGTCTATGTACAAGAAAAGGAGGGAAAGGACAAGAATGGGGAGACGGAAAGATGTGTGGAGGCTCTTCTAAGCACACGCGTAAACATCATTAGAGGAGGTAATGGAGGGAGGAAGGTGGGAAGTGAGGGGAAAACCTTTTTTCCAGCAGAGGTATTTACCCAACGCCTGGAGCAGAAACACAAACAAGTACCAGTAATGACTAAAAGTGGTGATGAGAGACAGAGAGAAAGAGATGTTTGGTGGAAAATGTGTAACTGATTGGGCAGAAAATGTGGTCTCCCAGCAAAAGAGAGTGAGACCTCCACCTTGAAGCCAATAAAATGTTTGAACAAGCAAAGATTTCTACATTTAGCCAGGATTAAAAAAACTTGATGGTGGTCGTCTTTCATTCCTGTTCAGCTAATAGTTCTAATCCAGGCAAGTGTTTCACTAAAAGCTGAATGTTCTGCCGTAAAGCAACTCCTAAGGCCAGGAAAGGCAATACTTCCAAACCAGCGGCACAATCGCCCGACTTCAAAGAGATTCTCGGGGACTAGGAGCCTCTCTGGTGTCTGTCCCCTGTCACAGCGAAGGTGACGCGTGTCACACTGACCGTGGTTTTGTTTATGTTGTTGGATTTTCTTCTTTTAAAGCTGTCTGATGCCCTGTTGTTTGCCCCTCACCTTCTGACCATAAACAGCAAACACACACACACACACACACACACACACACACACACTCTAAAACATATGGCTCAAATATGAAAAATTGTCTTACTTTTTCATTCATTTATGAAGCAAATTACCTGCCCAAAATTATCAGTTAATAATAAAAAGTACACTCCTGCACATAGATGCAAATCCCTCTCATAATGAGGACACAGAAGATCATTCTTGCTTAAATATTAAGTGCTTAAGTATTAACATAAAGCCGACAGCAACGCTGGTAACCAGTACAAAGTGCACTTCACAGTGAATGCCACAGCTACTCTACTGTAGAAATTATTTTGCTCCATATTGACATGATAATATCACCAGCTGCTGCAGATCTGTTGGCTGCACATCTATGATGTCAGTCCTCCCTGTCTACCATGTCCCAAAGGTGCTCTGTTGTTACAGAGATTGGGTGGCTGTGGAGGCTTTTGGGGACTAGTTAACTTATGATCATGTTAAAAAACAAACAAAAAAAAGTTGGGTACCCTGTGGTCATAAAGGGATGGACATGGTCAGCAATAATACTCAGGTAGGCTGTGAAGATTAAAGATTGCCAAGAAATTATTCCCGACATCATAACATTTTCCATCTGGCACCAACAACCATTCAAAGTCACTTCAGTCACCTGTCTTCTTCATTCTCATGCTCATGAACTTTAAAAGACCGCGTCCATGTGCCTAAATGCACAGACTTGTCGTCATCTAATTGGCTGACTAGATATTTGCGTTAACAAGTGTATATCCACTCATTAAAAGTGATTGGCCACTTAACTATTTTTTCTTCTCACACGCAGGTGTGAGCACCTAAATACCAGTAAACACAAACCAATTTCAATACAGAGAAACTAGTTTCTGATTTGAATGGTCGATGTATAATGCACCTTTGCAAAGTTTCAAGACCAAGAAAGGCGTTAGCTTTGTTTTTGAGTCTGTGCGCACATACAGGAAACATCAAGCTTAGCTGAAACTTCCCTGTTGTGTACTTAACCACATGTGCACACTCAGGTACACACAAACACACCTGTCAAAGTCTCAGGAAGACCAGGCCCTTTTAAGGTTGTTGTCAGATGCACTGAGAGAGATAGACCCAGGCAAAACGAAAGGTCACAATGAACGTCCCCTAGACTTCTCAGCGGTCTTATTTCGCCGTCACACACTCACACACACGCTGTCTGTCACCTCCCAGACGAGGCCATGACACCTTGGACACCTCTCAGCAGGCAGTGCCTCCCTCTGTCCATCTGTCTCTCTGACAGGTTGACATGGCGCAGAGCGGTCGGACGTCGATGACACTCAGAGCAAGAGGTTTGTTCTCTTTGCTGTGACCTCAGAGATGGACACTGGTGTCATATCTCTGTTCTCCCACCGCTGCAGTCAACTTAGAAGAGGAAATAAAATCCTTTCTCGCATCGACTCCCAACTCTTCTTCTCTTTAGCTGGCAGTTGTCTGTCATGAGCATCACTGCAGGGTCTATGTGGAGACTGCAATGAACATAATCTACAGATTAAAGCCAATTCTATGACAGCAGCTGTAATAATCAAACTTTATTCAGCTTGTCCAATTCATAGATTCTGAAGGAATTTAGTCAAAAACGGTGTTAAATTCTTAAATTTGATAAAGTATTTGGTAAAGGAAAACAAATTGCTGGTGAAGTTTAACTATAAAATCTTATAGCGGTATGATGGGGACCGAAGTCATGAAGGCCAACAAATCAACACAGTACTAATATAAATATGAAACAGTAGTAGGAAAAGTATAGGTCCTCATCAGTGGATTTCTTGTTGTTGTTTAGGTAACAGGAATATCACTTGAGTGGCTCATCAAACTTAACAATTTCATAAAAACTACAAATGAAAAAAGAATAACTTTTTAACCAAATATTTCTGAATATATAAACAGTAACTAGGTTATTTTTTTAAAATACCATGCAAGCTTTATTCTTAGACTATATATAGTACAGTTTGCCTTGTCTTTAAAGGTGCCCAATAGAATCTAATGCTCTAGTGTCAGAAAAACAAAAATAATAGAGAAATACTGCTAACTACTGGGTGTTATGGAACTTTAACATTAGTTGCTACTGTACAAACATAAGAAACATGCAAAGCCAAAGCAGACTATAGCTGTCAACAGAAATGAGACAAAGTGAAAACTTCAGCAGGTAACGCTAAGGTCTGCCAGCTATCTGCAGTCACTTCCCAGCAGTTAGGGGTGGGGTGCTATCTTTGGATCATTTCCACACAAGCATCTCTGGTGAAAGTGCCCATCCCTGTCAAGCAGTATAATGTTTTTGATATGAATTTATTTCTCTGACAAAGTTTTCAACATTCAGTGGCAATAAGAGAGCAAAAACTGGACCGATAGCCAAGCCATTGCTGGCTATTGTAAAGCAATGTGAAATAAGGCAATGCAGTTAATTGACATTTTTATTCAATTACAATTATGGCGTCTATCAATTATTACTCAGATTGTAAAAAGCCAAACTCACTATCTGGCACTTTTAATAGTTCAGCTTGAGCCAAGAAAAGCCAAAGCTTTGAAAGCACTAGTTTTAATGAGCCTGGCGAGGAAAGATTTCAACAAGAGCACTGTGTTTAAAATTGTTTTTAAAGTTACCACAATAAAAAAAACAACATACATGTATCTCATGGCAATAAAGACCAAGACTCAGTAAGGATTATTTAGACCATAATCGAGCAGCCCTAAGTGGAAACCAGTTTCTTAATTTCTTTCTATACCTGTTCACCATTATCTGCTAGACAAAATGTTAAAATCTCCAAAAACTGCATGCATTTATGCATACGCATAAAAGCCATTACCTTGGTTACAAAGGGTTGGTATAATAAACAAGAAACCCCAGGTAAAGTTTGGCCTTTGTATCGCTACAATTTTCTGACGCATTTTCAGCTTTCCATCAGCACAGAGTCTGATAATTTGCTTCCTGCAGTAAAGAGGTCAGTGAAACTGGTGCTGAGGTTTAAAATCAGAGTACAAAATAAGACAACAGTGCACACACACGTACGCACACACGTACACACACACACACATTTGGCTATTCTCCATCTGTCTGAGAGCCCAAGCATCCAGCCGTGCGTAAAAACAGCACTGTCCTGCCCAACACTCCTCCAAGAGTACAGTCATTATGGGACTGAATGGCATGGCTTGCACCCCATGACACACACACGCACACACGCGTGCGTACGCACACACACTCACTTCAGTGTTGTGTTCTTTTAGACTCATGACCCATCTTTACTTCACTTTGACACACACATGCAGTCTTACAGGTTCAGTTATACTTCAAGCTCAGGTCCTCTACCTGAGGCCTGGGAGCTTTTATATAAAGGGAAATTTTACAGCACTCATTTCTGTTGTACATCGTTGGGTCAAGTCATGTCTTGTCAGACTCTGTATCCTGTTTCCATTGAGCCTGACAGTTAAGAGTAGCACAGGGGGCTGCACAGGGCCCCATGTTAAACACATTCACCCTGCAGTTATCCCTGTCTGACTTAAAGAAAACAGCTCATCTTTCACATCAAACAGCTATACAAACTTTGACACACCTACAATTCAAAGTTTACCACATTTAGTTGAATAGCTACAGCTGACTGTCAACCAATTTTTCATCCTTTAAAAAAAAACACTAAAAGAAAACTTCATGTTTCCATTACCTATAATGCCATCTGTACATTTACTAATTGCTCATTAAAACATTATGTGGATGAGTTAAAAAGAACACTAGCAAAAGCCTTAAGTCTCAACTTCTTTAAAAGTCTTTAACAAGTTGGAATTTTAATTGCAGGGCCATTATTATTTGCATAAGTACAATTTAAGTATTTGCCATCATGGTCCTGGTAGACACCTATAATATAATATTCACTTACTAAGCAGCTAAATTATTGTTCAGGTTTCTCTTCATGTCACTCAAAAGCATCCAAAACACAAACCTTGTCATCCACAACTTTTCAGCTTTATGCGTGCCAGGCTCAAGGAAGGCTATACACATACCCATGATTGGTAAAATAATTATAATACCATACTACTACTTCTTCTACTACTTCTCCTCTAATTGAGCACTCAAAGCACTTTATGCAACTTGCCTCATTCACCCATTCATACAAGCACTTTTTTCTACGATAAAGTGCTTTCTGTGTAGCATTCACATACATTCATACTCCAACGAATGCATGGGAGAGCAACTTGGGATTCAGTATCTTGCCCACGGCCTGTCTACATTAAGACAGCTTTCATCTGAGCTTTTTCTTGATTTAGTTGTGCTGTGGAGGATGCAAGCAGGTAAAAACATCACTCGTCCTGTTGCTTATGTGCTTTAAACAGGTATTTTGATAAAATGACTTGTTGGCATTTTATCCATAGCTTTGATAAGAATTACAGTAACAAGCACAGCTGTTAATTTAGAAAATTGTCTTCTTTCATTATACATACATACATATACATTTTATACTCTGCATGCATCTATTCTTAGTCTACTTTGATCCTAGTGACCGAAGCATCTACCAATGGGATAAAATTCACTGGCATGATGGGGTGAGATAAATGACATAAATACATACAACGAGAAGGTTACCCAAGTAATCCGTGCCTGAAATGACCAGTTGAACCACCAGTCATCTAAAACTCCACCAGTAAAAGCAATGTGATGTGCATTGCTTTGCAGCTGACAGTTGGTTGCTAGTAGACATTTCACTTTTATTGTCCTTGTAACACTATTAAAAATAATACTATTAACAGTATCTAGTATTTTCATTGGTCACTGCTTTAATCGCTTGGGTCAAAATTGACAAAAGTTTAACTCTGGACCCACCCACTTAGGTCATCCACTTCTAGGTGACCTAATGTATTTAAAGTCATGTGTTAATCAGTGGTATACTTCGATCTCGTTGATAGTCGTTTCAGTCTCTTGCTTAAAATTTGAGAAGGTTTATCTTGGGTGTTGCCCACTTCCTGTAGCCAGCTGTTAATTCACCCGTAGTCACACGCAGTTTAACTCCAGAACCACCCACTTTGTGTCACTACCAGTAATTTTACCTTTCATCATTTGAAGTCATCCGATGTCATGGACTTCCTGTGGTATATAAAAACCTACTAAAGATTTGCTTCAGCCAGTTTGCTTTACAGGTGAAGTCATAACTGTGATTGGTGGAAAGTGAAATTAGTCATTGGCTGTCCAATCAACTTAAAACCAGACTGACACAGTCCCATTTAAAATAATTATTTAACAGAATAAACAATTATTTTTTCGCTTTACTGGTGATTTTCCTTCAGGGGAAGATCAAAAGCTCTTTGAGGAGCGCCAACATTTTTCTACACTGTATGCGAAACAGTGCAGATGAATCTGTGGAACTGTGGAAACAAGTTTCCCAACGCTATTCTCTATAATGTGTGACAGAACCTTCCCTTCACCCCCTTCTCTCCCATGCATGCCCATAGGCTTAACGTCGTCTGGGTGGGACGATCCCGCCGGCTCACTGTCGGCACGGCAACGAGTGCTATCCTGGCTAACATCTGCTGCACGACCCGGGGCCACTCAGAATGGGCCTTAATCCCCACACAGCCATGTTGTGGGGGAAAACATTCTTTCCTTTTAGAAAGAGCAGACAAACAGGGACAGGCGGTGTTGCTGGTAACCTGCAGGCAACTGGCCTCTTGGAAGGACCTGGAATGCTGTCGGTTACGTGGCCCCCGATTGTGCCACGGCCCATTATGGCTGTGCAGAGGGGTGTGACCGCCAGCATCGGCAGCAAGTTGCCATCGCTGGTCCAGTTGGATGGATTTGGATTTTGAAGTTAATGAAAGGTGGTGCGAGTGGGCTTGCTGGGGTGGGTCAGAGGGGGGTTTGTGAGCCAGACTTGTTATGCTAAAACAACAGTTGCATTGATAAAAACAAATGTGAACCACATTCCACCCCGTCCTCTCCTGTGCGAGCTTGCCACCACGTCAACTGGCTGTGGGTCCAGGATGCTGTTGCTGC